>NW_019942571.1:42399-59313 GCF_002910315.2 Salvelinus sp. IW2-2015 | reverse complement strand
CCGTACAAAATGGGGACCATATATAAACAGAGCTGAGAGCTCTACAACAGAAGGGGACATATATAAACAGAGCTGAGAGCTCTACATACAGAATGGGGACTATATATAAACAGAGCTGAGAGCTCTACATCAGAATGGGGACATATATAAAACAGAGCTGAGAGCTCTACATGCAGAATGGGGACCATATATAAACAGAGCTGAGAGCTCTCCATACAGAATGGGACCATATATAAACAGAGCTGAGAGTTCTCCATGCAGAATGGGGACCATATATTAACAGAGCTGAGAGCTCTACATGCAGAATGGGAACCATATATAAACAGAGCTGAGAGCTCTACATGCAGAATGGGGACCATATATAAACAGAGCTGAGAGTTCTCCATGCAGAATGGGGACCATATATTAACAGAGCTGAGAGCTCTACATGCAGAATGGGGACCATATATTAACAGAGCTGAGAGCTCTACATGCAGAATGGGGACCATATATTAACAGAGCTGAGAGCTCTACATGCAGAATGGGGACCATATTAAACAGAGCTGAGAGCTCTCATGCAGAATGGGGACCATATATAACAGAGCTGAGAGCTCTACATGCAGAATGGGGACCATATATAAACAGAGCTGAGAGCTCTACATGCAGAATGGGGACCATATATAAACAGAGCTGAGAGCTCTACATGCAAGAATGGGACCATATAAAACAGAGCTGAGAGCTCTACATGCAGAATGGGGACCATATATTAACAGAGCTGAGATAGCTCAATGCAGAATGGGGACCATATATAAACAGAGCTGAGAGCTCTACATGCAGAATGGGGACCATATATAAACAGAGCTGAGAGCTCACATGCAGAATGGGGACCATATATAAACAGAGCTGAGAGCTCTACATACAGAATGGGGACCAATATAAACAAGAGCTGAGAGCTCTACCGACAGAATGGGGACCATATATAACAGAGCTGAGAGCTCTACAACAGAATGGGGACTATATATAAACAGAGCTGAGAGCTCTACATCAGAAATGGGGACATATATAAACAGAGCTGAGAGCTCTACATGCAGAATGGGGACCATATATAAACAGAGCTGAGAGCTCTACATGCAGAATGGGGACCATATATAAACAGAGCTGAGAGCTCTCCATACAGAATGGACCATATATAAACAGAGCTGAAGTCCATGCAGAATGGGGACCATATATAAACAGAGCTGAGAGCTCTACATGCAGAATGGGACCATATATAAACAGAGCTGAGAGCTCTACATGCAGAATGGGACCAATATATAAACAGAGCTGAGAGTCTCCATGCAGAATGGGGACCATATATTAACAGAGCTGAGAGCTCTACATAGCAGAATGGGGACCATATATTAACAGAGCTGAGAGCTCTACATGCAGAATGGGGACCATATATTAACAGAGCTGAGAGCTCTACATGCAGAATGGGGACCATATATAAACAGAGCTGAGAGCTCTACATGCAGAATGGGGACCATATATAAACAGAGCATGACGAGTCTCCATGCAGAATGGGGACCATATATTAACAGAGCTGAGAGCCTACATGCAGAATGGGACCAATATTAAACAGAGCTGAGAGCTCTACATGCAGAATGGGACCATATATATAAACAGAGCTGAGAGCTCTACATGCAGAATGGGACCATATATAACAGAGCTGAGAGCTCTCCATCAGAATGGGGACCATATATAAACAGAGCTGAGAGCTCTACATGCAGAATGGGGACCATATATTAACAGAGCTGAGAGCTCTACATGCAGAATGGGACCAATATTAAACAGAGCTGAGAGCTCTACATGCAGAATGGGGACCATATATTAACAGAGCTGAGAGCTCTCCAAGCAGAATGGGGACCATATATTAACAGAGCTGAGAGCTCTACATCAGAATGGGGACTATATTAACAGAGCTGAGAGCTCTACATGCAGAATGGGGACCATATATTAACAGAGCTGAGAGCTCTACATGCAGAATGGGACCATATATTAACAGAGCTGAGAGCTCTACCATGCAGAATGGGACCATATATTAACAGACTGAGAGCTCTACATGCAGAATGGGGACCATATATAAACAGATGGAGAGCTCTACATGCAGAATGGGGACCATATATAAACAGAGCTGAGAGCTCTACATGCAATGGGGACCATATATATAACAGAGCTGAGAGCTCTACATGCAGAATGGGACCATATATTAACAGAGCTGAGAGCTCTCATGCAGAATGGGGACCATATATAAACAGAGCTGAGAGCTCTCATGCAGAATGGGGACCATATATAAACAGAGCTGAGAGCTCACATGCAGAATGGGGACCATATATTAAACAGAGCTGAGAGCTCTACATGCAGAATGGGGACCATATATAAACAGAGCTGAGAGCTACTGCAGAATGGGACCATATATAAACAGAGCTGAGAGCTCTACAATCAGAATGGGGGCATATATAATCAATCATTGTTTTTGAAACCAGTGGACAGCCAATGGAAATGCGCATTTGCAACAGTTGCATAGTGCGGTTCCAAACCTATGGAATAAAAATGGGACTTTTATTGCTCAATCTAATTGATGCTCATAAAAAAACTAATCCATAGGCCTAATGGACACATGCTCAAACTTGCACACGTTTGATAGACTTAAAGGGACAATCTGTAGTTGCTATATAAATCATATATACAGTACCAGTCAAAGGTTTGGACACACCTACTCATTCAAGTGTTTTTCTTTATTTTTACTATTTACTGTAGAATAATAGTGAAGACATCAGAACTATGAAATAACACTTAAGGAATCATGTAGTAACCAAAAAAGTGTGAAACAAAATATTTTACATTTTTTAATTTTAGATTCTTCAAAGTAGCCACCCTTTGCCTTGTTGAAAGCTTTGCACACTCTTGGCAAAGCATGCCATTCCATGAGTGCAGCATTTATTTTTCAACTTGAATCAATGAGCCCAATCAGTCCTCATTGACAACAAAATCATAAACAACGGAGTAGGGCTGGCTAATAAGTCCTTAGTTATGGGGTCATGCCCAGGTAAAACAATTGGCAAATCTATACTTACATATTTCCAAGTCCAACTCATAAAGTAAAATGTAAAATCCATATTTGGCCAGCTATGTAAACTTTAACATTGATTTATCATGCATTAGATGTTGTTCAATTGGGAACATACATGTGTCTTCTTCTAATGCCTCTTAAGGGGAAAGTAATCTAAATGGAATGTAATCAGATTACGTTAATGAATTTGGGTAATCCAAAAGTTATCGATTACAATTTTGGACAGGTAACTTGTAACTGTAACATATTACATTTAGAAAGTAACCTACCCAACCCTGCATGTAAGTACGTACCCTTTACCATGTCCACAAGTCGTTAGCACCAAGTTGGCAAGACCAGCAATAAATCAGACTGAGGGGAAAAGATAATCAATTGTGTTCTTTTCTACACAGTAAATCATGCAACATTATTGTCTAATGATCTTTGGAACTTCCCAATACCTTTCTGATGCATTTCAGTCACTTCAAACTATTCTGTCTTCAGATTTAATTACTGTCAAAATGACTGTCCGACTGATTCGTAATAGACTGTCATAGCCCAAATGAACAAACAAACAGAAACTGTGGCATGGCGATATCATCATTGAGGGAGGAAGGGAGGAGAGATGGAGGACAAGCAGTACTTTAAGAGTTCTCATGACATCTAGTGGTGAGTTTTGGATTATTTTCATCTCCACAATCAACACATTGATAATGTCATCGTAAACCACAGAGCTGCAGACAAACAGACAGACAGACCTGCAGACAGGCAGACATAGAGACAGACAGACAGACAGACAGACAGACAGACAGACAGACAGACAGACAGACAGACAGACATTAGCGAAGACAGACAGACAGCGACAGACAGACAGCCAGACAGACAGACAGACAGACCAGAAGCAGACAGACAGTAGACAGCAGAGGCAGACAGACTGCAGACAGGCAGACAGACAGCAGATGCAAGACAGCAGACAGACAGTCAGCTGCAGAGCGACAGACCTGCAGACAGACAGACAGACCTCAGACAGATCAGACGACCTGCAGACAGACAGACTGCAGAAGACAGGCAGACACTGAGACAACATTCATTCCATGAAGTCATCTCACAAAGGTATAATAAAGTATAAGTTAAATTATGTTTTAGTAAAGGTTTGTGTATCATGAGTTATATATTACAGGCAACAAAGGGATATGTGTAATCTTGGTTAACCGGTAATTATTCACCAGGTAATTGTACTAGAACGAGGAGGAGAACGGAACGAGGAGCTCCAACCTCTCTTTTTACAAGTTGGCAGACTACTCCCTCCCCTTCGAAATTCGAAAGATGCCGACACCTGTGAAATCGTGATTTGTCCAAATAACCAGTAGGGAAGAAAACTAAAGCAGAACTACTGGTGCTCGTTATCTTACGCTTCCCGTTCAGCCTCATACACAGATTCTACGGTACCAGTTATGTTTACATAGATTGTCCATGAGAGATTAGGCTATTGTTGACATTCAATATGTCATGTTAAGTATTCCCTGATGAGTTTGTTTAAGTTTGTAAGTGTTTACCACCACATCATTTCAACTTGGAGATTGGGTAATTTTTGGTTGATTATGTTGAACCTTAAGATTACAACCTATTTTCACCCACTAAAATAGACAGCCAAAATCAAATGTTATTGTTCACATGCTCAGCAGATGTTGTTGAAGGTGTAGAGAAATGCTTGTGTTCCTACCTCCAACGGTGCAGTAGTATCTATAATTAATTCACAACAATACACACACATCTCAAAGTAAGAGAAGTAAAAGTAAAATAATGGAATTATAAATATTAGGATGAGCAACGTTGGAGTGGCGTTGACTAGATACAGTAGAATACACTATATACATATGAAATGAGTAAAACAGTATGTAAACATTATTAAAGTGACTAGTGTTCCATTATTAAAGTGACCAGTGATTCCATGTACATAGGGCAGCAGCCTCTAAGGTGCAGGGTTGAGTAACCGGGTGGTAGCCGGCTAGTGACAGTGACTAAGTTCCGTGACTAAGTTTCAGTTTCTCGGTCCCAGCTTTGATGCACCTGTACTGACCTCGTCTTCTGGATGATAGCGGGATGAACAGGCCGTGGCTCAGGTGGTTGATGTCCTTGATTATCTTTTTGGCCTTCCTGTGACATCGGGTGCTGTAGCTGTCCTGGAAGGCAGGCATTGTGCCCCCGGTGATGCGTTGGGCAGACCGCACCACCCTCTAGAGAGCCCTGCGGTTGCAGGCGGTCCAGTTGCCGTACCAGGCTGTGATTTCTTATTTTATTTCACCTTTATTTAACCAGGTAAGCCAGTTGAGAACAAGTTCTCATTTACAACTGCGACCTGGCCAAGATAAAGCAAAGCAGTGTGACAGAAACAACAACACAGAGTTACACATGGAATAAACAAACATACAGTCAATAACACAATAGAAAAAAAGAAAGTCTATATACAGTGTGTGCAAATGGAGTAAGGAGGTAAGGCAATAAATAGGCCATAGTAGCAAAGTAATTACAATTTATGAAATTAACACTGGAGTGATAGATGTGCAGAATGATGTGCAAGTAGAAATACTGGTGTGCAAAAGAGCAAAAGTAAATAAAAACAATATGGTGATGAGGTAGGTAGATTGGATGGGCTATTTACAGATGGGCTGTGTACAGCTGCAGCAATTGGTTAGCTGCTCAGATAGCTGATGTTTAAAGTTAGTGAGGGAGATATAAGTCTCCAACTTCAGCGAGTTTTGCAATTCGTTCCAGTCATTGGCAGCAGAGAACTGGAAGGAAAGGCGGCCAAAGGAGGCGATGACTGGCTTTGGGGATGACCAGTGAGATATACCTGCTGGAGCGCGTGCTACGGATGGGTGTTGTTATCGTGACCAGTGAGCTGAGATAAGGTGGAGCTTTACCTAGCAAAGACTTATAGATGACCTGGAGCCAGTGGGTCTGGCGACGAATATGTTGCGAGGGCCAGCCTACTAGAGCATACAGGTCGCAGTGGTGGGTGGTATATGGGGCTTTGGTGACAAAACGGATGGCACTGTGATAGACTGCATTCAGCTTGCTGAGTAGAGTGTTGGAGGCTATTTTGTAAATGACATCGCCGAAGTCGAGGATCGGTAGGATAGTCAGTTTTACGAGGGTTTGTTTGGCGTTGTGAGTGAAGGAGGCTTTGTTGCAAAATAGGAAGCGGATTCTAGATTTGATTTTGGATTGAAGATGTTTGATATGAGTCTGGAAGGAGAGTTTACAGTCTAGCCAGACACCTAGGTATTTGTAGTTGTCCACATATTCTAAGTCAGAACCGTCCAGAGTAGTGATGCTAGTTGGGCGGGCTGGTGCAGGCAGCGATCGGTTGAAAAGCATGCATTTAGTTTTACAAGTGTTTAAGAGCAGTTGGAGGCCATGGAAGGAGTGGCATTGAAGCTCGTTTGGAGGTTTGTTAACACAGTGTCCAAAGAAGGGCCAGATGTATACAGAATGGTGTCGTCTGCATAGAGGTTGATCAGGGAATCACCCGCAGCAAGAGTGACATCATTGATAAATACAGAGAAAAGAGTCAGCCCGAGAATTGAACCCTGTGGTACCCCCATAGAGACTGCCAGAGGTCCATACAACAGGCACTCCGATTTGACACACTGAACTCTATCTGAGAAGTAGTTGGTGAACCAGGCGAGGAAGTCATTTGAGAAACAAAGGATGTTGAGTCTGCCGATAAGAATACGTTGAATGACAGAGTCAAAAGCCTTGGCCAGGTCGATGAAGACGGCTGCACAGTACTGTCTTTTATCGATGGCGGTTATGATATCATTTAGTACCTTGAGCGTGGCTGAGGTGCACCCGTGACCAGCTCGGAAACCGGATTGCACAGCGGAGAAGGTACAGTGGGATTCGAAATGGTCAGTGATCTGTTTATTAACTTGGCTTTCGAAGACTTTAGAAAGGCAGGGCAGGATGGATGTAGGTCTGTAACAGTTTGGGTCTAGAGTCTCACCCCTTTTGAAGAGGGGGATGACCGCGGCAGCTTTCCAATCTTTAGGGATCTCGGACGATACGACAGAGAGGTTGAACATACTGGTAATAGGTGTTGCAACAATAGCGGTGGATAATTATAGAAAGAGAGGGTCCAGATTGTCTAGCCCAGCTGATTTGTAGGGGTCCAGATTTTGCAGCTCTTTCAGAACTTCTGCTATCTGGATTTGGATGAAGGAGAAGCTGGGGAGGCTTGGGCAAGTAGCTACTGGGGGTGCGGAGCTGTTGGCCGGGGTTGGGGTAGCCAGAAGGAAAGCATGGCCAGCCGTAGAGAAATGCTTATTGAAATTCTCGATTATCGTGGATTTATTGGTGGTGACAGTGTTTCCTAGCCTCAGTGCAGTGGGCAGCTGGGAGGAGTTGCTCTTATTCTCCATGGACTTTACAGTGTCCCAAAACTTTTTGGAGTTAGAGCTACAGGATGCAAATTCCTCTTTGAAAAAGCTAGGCTTTGCTTTCCTAACTGATTGCGTGTATTGGTTCCTGACTTCCCTGAAAAGTTGCATATCGCGGGGACTATTCAATGCTAGCGCAGTCTGCCACAGGAAGTTTTGTGCTGGTCGAGGGCAGTCAGGTCTGGAGTGAACCAAGGGCTATATTTGTTCATAGTTCTACATTTGAAAGGGGCATGCTTATTTAAGATGGTGAGGAAATTACTTTTAAATTACAACCATCCTCTACTGACGGGATGAGGTCAATATTCTTCCAGGATACCCGGGCCAGGTCGATTAGAAAGGCCTGCTCGCAGAAGTGTTTTAGGGAGCGTTTGACAGTGATGAGGGGTGGTCGTTTGACCGCGGACCCATAACGGATGCAGGCAATGATTGTACGTTGGCAAGTAATACTGWSGGTAARGGCAGCTTTCCCACTCGCCGTCTGTGGATCCTAACGAGGCACCCTGCTCTGAGTACTCTGTACCTGCTGCTCTTTCTCTTGCCAATGACGGGGATGATGGCCTTGTCGGGTGTTCGAAGTACATCCTGTGCATCCTGCTTGTTGAAGAAAAAATCTTTGTCTAATCCAAGATGAGTGATCGCTGTCCTGATATCCAGAAGCTATGTTTTGCATTAAGATACGGTGGCAGAAACATTATGTTCAAAATAAGTAAAAAAACTCATAGCACAGTTGGTTAGGAGCCRGTAAAACTGCTGCCATTCTTCTGGCGCCATTTTATGTCATTCTTAGATAGGTATTTCTCTTGTCCAGATGAGATAGGGCAATGTGCAGTGAGTGCAATGGTGATTGCATCGTCTGTAGATCTATTGGGGCGGTGTGCAAATTGAAGTGGGTCTTGGGTGTCAGGTAATGTGGAGGTGATATGATCCTTCATTAGCCTCTCAAAGCAATTCATGATGACAGAAGTGCGTGCTACAGGGCAATAGTCATTTAGTTCAGTTACCTTTGCTTTCTTGGGTACAGGAACAATGGTGACACTGTGTTATCCTCAAAGAAGGTGAATAAGGTGTTTAGCTTGTCTGGGAGCAAGACGTCAGTGTCCGCGACGTGGCTGGTTTTTCCTTTGTAATCCGGGATTATCTGGAGTCCCTGCCACACGTCTCCATTTCAACCAAAAATCTAAGTTAAAGAATAGGACTAAATCAAATCTAAATTTAAATGTGTTTTAAATACAGTTTGATTTGATTTAGTCCTATTCTTTAACTTAGATTTTTGGTTAACATGGAGACATGAATCCAACATATTTATTGACTTGTAGATTCCATTTTAAAACCCTAGGCCTGTATGTATGGTCTAGTTTTAGTAGAATCCTGGGCTGAATTTAAAAGCTGTTGAATTTAATAGAAGTTGATGYCTTCCCAATTCTATATAAGCAAATAGCATCATTGATAAAGTATGGTTACATTTAATTTGCTCTGTTAAATCTACCCCTTGGAATGACTTACATAGCAACAGTGAATCTATTTAGTGGAGATTTCTCAACAATCATGCTCAAGATAGRACATTGGTAATAGTCAGTGACAAACTCAGCAGGGCTTGGTTAGAACCCTGAAWGGGTACCCAAAGTCATAGCTGTAGATAATTAAATGCTCCATCCAGGACGTGCTGCCCACCATATTGTTTTTTCTTATAGTTGATATAATGTTGAAGAGCTGACATTATTGCAAAGTAATAAATTCAACATATTTATAAAATTGGTTAACATGATGACATAATCCTGTGGTTGGAATGTCACCCTCAAGGACTTTTTGCAAATCCAATGTAATTCTCCACATCACAATAGGTTAACAAATGACATTGAAACAACATTGATTTAATCAGTTTGTAGTTATAGTAGTTTTAGCACAGGAACTAGAAAGGCTTTGTTCTAAGGTTTACTAAGAAATTGTGTCAATACTGAACTAGGAAGAAGTGACTGGTACTGTCTATTCTGTCTTACACTTACAGGACAAATACAACAAACAGACACACGTCAGACAAATGTGACAAASAGAGAGAGTGGGAAAGCCACTGTTTATTCACAACAGTAAGACATTTATAAAAATGACTTATTTGACATATAGAAAAGCATTAATCTCGGCTTCTCCTGTCCTGTCCTCCTTCACTTCTTGGCAGCAACCTTCTGGGTGTAGAGCTGGTAGATCTGTTCACAGGCGATGGAGAGGCCCACCACCAGAGAGACAAACTCCTCAAAGTTCACCTTCCCATCACCATTCTGGTCCAGATCCTTCATGATCGTGTCTATGGCGGCTGGGTCCTTCTGGGACTGAGAGATGGAGGAGATGAAGAGAGTGAGTAAGAGAGAGATGGGAGGGGAGAGGGTAGATTTACTTTGGATACTCTTTATTCTAATAAAGTGAGAGAGAGAAATCAGAATGAGAGGGAAAGAGCGTGAGATGAGAAAGAGAGAGAAAGTGTAGAGGGACATAAAAGAGAGAGAGAGAGAGGGATGTCTGTGTTACCTTCAGGAAGCTGGCCAGTTCTGTCTGCATCAGCTCTTTGAGCTCCTTCTTGCTCAGTGTGTTGCCGTCACCATCCTTTTCAGCATAGCGATGGAACACCATGATCAGGGACTCCATGGAACTCTCCAACTGAGACGGCATGGCTGCAGAGAGAAGGATACACTGAGGAGGGGAGAGAGATTTTATTTTTCATTTTTTTATTTCACCTTTATTTTAACCAGTAGGTAGTTGAGAACAAGTTCTCATTTGCAACTGCGACCTGGCCAAGATAAAGCATAGCAGTGTGAACAGCAACAAACACAGAGTTAACCACATGAGTAAACAATAAACAAGTCAATAACATAGTAGGGGAAAAAAGAAAAAAAAGAGAATCTATATCAATGTGTGCAAAAGCATGAGGAAGTAGGCAATAAATAGGCCATAGACAAATAATTACAATTTGCAGATTTAACACTGGGGTTGATAAATCATCAGACTGATCATGTGCAAGTAGAGATACTGGTGTGCAAAAAGAGCAGAAAAGTAAATAAATAAAAACAGTATGGGGATAGAGTAGGTAAATTGAGTGGGCACTATACGATGACTATGACAGCTTAGCAGCGATCGGTTAGCTGCTCAGATAGCAGATGTTTAAAGTTGTTGAGGGAGATAAAAGTCTCCAACTCAGAGAATTTTTGCAATTCGTTTCCAGTCGCAGGCAGCAAGAACTGTAAGGAAAGGCGCCAAATGATTTGGGCTTAGGGATGATCAGTGAGATACACCTGCTGAGCGCGTGCTACGGGTGGGTGTTGCCATCGTGACCAATGAACTGAGATAAGGCGGCGCTTTACCTAGCATAGCCTTGTAGATGACCTGGAGCCAGTGGGTCTGACGACGAACATGTAGCGAGGGCCAGCCCGATAGAGCATAACAGGTCGCAAGTGGTATAAGGTGCTTTAGTAACAAAACGGAGACTGTTGAATAAACCTGCATCCAGTTGCTGAGTTAGAGTATGGAAGCTATTCTATTAAGATGACATCGCCGAAGTCGAGGGTCGGTAGGATAGTCAGTTCTTGAAGCGTGGGGAAGTTTGGCGGCGTAGAGTGAAGGAGGCTTTGTTGCGAAATAGAACAGGCGAACTCTAGATTTGATTTTGCGACTTGGAGATGTTTGATATGAGTCTGGAAGGAAGTTTGCAGTCTAGCCAGACACACTAGGTACTTATAGATGTTCCACATTTCTAGGTCGGAACCATCCAGAGTGGTGATGCTAGTCGGGCGTGCGGGTGCAGGCAGCGACCGGTTGAAAAGCATGCATTTGGTTTTACTAGCGTTTAAGAGCAGTTGGAGGTCACGGAAGGAGTGTTGTATGCATTGAAGCTCGTTTGGAGGTTAGATAACACAGTGTCCAAGGAAGGGCCAGAAGTATACAGAATGGTGTCGTCTGCGTAGAGGTGGATCAGGGAATCGCCCGCAGCAAGAGCAACATCAGTGATATATACAGAGAAAGATCGGCCCGAGAATTGAACCCTGTGTACCCCCATAGAGGCGACTGAGGAACCGGACAACATGCCTCCGATTTGACACACTGAACTCTGTCTGCGAAGTAGTTGTGAACCAGGCAAGCAGTCATTAGAAAATTAGAAAGTCATTAGGTCGATGAAGACGGCTGCACAGTACTGTCTTTTATCGATGGCGGTTATGATATCGTTTAGTACCTTGAGCGTGGCTGAGGTGCACCCGTGACCGGCTCGGAAACCGGATTGCACAGCGGAGAAGGTACGGTGGGTTCGAGATGGTCAGTGATCTGTTTGTTGACTTGGCTTTCGAAGACCTTAGATAGGCAGGGCAGGATGGATATAGGTCTGTAACAGTTTGGGTCCAGGGTGCTCCCCCTTTGAAGAGGGGATGACCGCGGCAGCTTTCCAATTCCTTCGGGATCTCAGATGATACGAAGGAGAGGTTGAACTGGCTGGTAATAGGGGGTGCGACAAGGTGGCGGCGGCAGTTTCAGAAATAGAGGGTTCAGATTGTCAAGCCCAGCTGATTTTGTATGGGTCCAGGTTTTGCAGCTCTTCAGAACATCTGCTATCTGGATTTGGGAAAGAGAAGCTGGGGGCTGGAGGCTGCGAGTAGCAGCGGGGGGGGGGGGAGCTGTTGGCCAAGGTTGGAGTAGCCAGAGGAAGCATGGCCAGCCGTTGAGAAATGCTTGTTGGAAGTCTTCGATACTCCTAAACGGATTTATCGGTGGTGACCGTGTTACCTAGCCTCAGTGCAGTGGGCAGCTGGGAGGAGGTGCTCTTGTTCTCCATGGACTTTACAGTGTCCCAGAACTTTTTGGAGTTAGAGCTACAGGATGCAAATTTCTGCTTGAAAAAGCTGGCCTTTGCTTTCCTGACTGACTGCGTGTATTGGTTCCTGACTTCCCTGAACAGTTGCATATCGCGGGGACTATTTGATGCTAGATGATGTAATTTAGGGTGGGTGTACTACTGTAGTCCCTGTATCTAAGTACACTTACACACTGGAGATCCTGCAACAGCCAGGCTGCTGGTTCAAACCCAACTCAGGCCAGTTCCATTAAATCACTACTTCTTATCTCTAATAGACAGATAATAAAGCCTACCCCCACAATTAGTCTTTAAGGCAAACACACAATGCACTTTTAGAGAGGATAGGAGTTGGCCTTCTTTGGCTCTGTAATCACATTCCTTGGCTGCTGTAGAGTTCCATTCCTTCCACTCCTTATCACACATTCCCTCTACTGTCGACCCCTCTTTCTTTTAGTGCCTACCCCTTTTCTTTAGGAACATCCAACATCTCTAGCTGTGTAGACTGTCCTTTAACCTCTGGTTTTGCAACAGTTCAGTGTAAAGAAGATCAGGCTGTTGAAAATTGGTGAGTAATAATGCCTATAAAATGACTTGAACCCGCTGAGAAAAACGTTTGTAGGCCAAAGAGTTCTAAAAACAAAAACATTGCTTCAATGAAACATGAAAAGGTTAGCCTATAGATATACTACACTGTCAATCAGTAAGTAGTATGGCCCATCAAACTGCATAACAAACCATAGAATAACTGATTTTTGAATCAAAGTAAGTAAAGACTGATAAACATTTAAGCCTACAAGTTTGCCATTGACGAGACAGATCATTAGCTAGGCACACTTTATAAACCCAAAACAGTTATTAAAGTTGTTTGAGACCTGTTAATTACAGTAGATAACCTACTCTGTTAAACGATGGACGCTACTGTATAGAATAAGCGAAAAACGGTTACTTACCGAACTGAAAGCCGCTGGGGAAGTAGCGTACTGCGCAAGAGCTACGAGAATTTAAAGAGAGCAGTCAACGCCCATCTGATTGTCTGTTTTAGCCTGTGTATCCAAGAGACGATGTCTGAGAGCCTGGTCTCAGAGCATTTCGTATTATTATTTATGTAAATCCGAGGCACTCCATTTAGTATATGTTACGTTTCGTATGGTAACGTTATGTATTAAATTGTCGATGTCCATCCCCATTTCGTATGATATGTTATGTTACGAATTATAATTCGTATTATATGTTATGAATTTGCAAAACGTACTATATGACAAGCATTTCGCTACACCCGCAATAACATCTGCTAAATATACTGAAAAAATATATAAACACAGCATGCAACAATTTCAAAGATTTTACTGAGTTACAGTTCATATAAGGAAATCAGTCATTTGAAATAAATACATTTGGCCCTAATCTATGGATTTCACATGACTGGGCAGGGGCTCAGCCATGGGTTGGCAGCCAGGCCCACCCACTGGGGAMCCAGAACCAGCCAATCAGAATCAGTTTTCCCCACAAAATTGCTTTTTTACAGACAGCAACCCCCCTCTCAGACGATGCCACAGGTGAAGAAGTCGAATGTGGAGATCCTGGGCTGGCATGGTTACACGTGGTCTATGGTTGTGAGACGGTTGGACGTATTGCCAAATTCTCTAAAATGATGTTGGAGGCAGCTTATAGTAGAGAAATAAACATTCAATTATCTGGCAACAGCTCTGGTGGACATTCCTGGATCCAGCATGCCAATTGCACACTCTCTCAACGCTTGAGACATCTGTGGCCTTGTGTTGTGTGACAAAACTGCACATTTTAAATTGGCCTTTTATTGTCCCCAGCACAAGGTGCACCTGTGTAATGATCATGCTGTTTAATCAGGTTCTTAATATGCCACACCTGTCAGGTGGATGGATTATCTAGGCAAAGGAGAAATGCTCAGTAACAGGGATGTAAACTAATTTGTGCTCAACATTTTTGAGAAATAACCTTTTTGTGCGTATGGAACATTTCTGGGAATTTACATGTTGCGTTTATATTTTCGTTCAGTGTATGTGTATGCATCCAATAATATTTGATTTGATTCATGTTTCAAATTTGCTAAACATATGATATTTTACCAATTCTAGCTAGGTGGCTAACATTAGCTAACTGGCTAACATTAGCTGGGCTAGTGGTTAGGGTTAAGTTTAAAGGTTTAGTTAGGGGAAGGGTTTGCTAACATGCTAAGTAGTTGCAAAGTACACTGACATTCCTGTCTTGCAGGAAATCACGCACAGAACGAGCAGTATGGCTGGTGGCATTGTCATGCTGGAGGGTCATGTCAGGATGAGCCTGCAGGAAGGGTACCACATGAGGGAGGAGGATGTCTTCCCTGTAATGCACAGCGTTGAGATTGCCTGCAATGACAACAAGCTCAGTCCGATGATGCTGTGACACACCGCCCCAGACCATAACGAACCCTCCACCTCCAAATCGATCCTGATCCAGATAACAGGCCTCGGTGTAACGCTCATTCCGTTGACGATAAACGCGAGTTCGACCATCKCCCCTTGTGAGACAAAACTGTGACTCGTCAGTGAAGAGCACTTTTTGCCAGTCTTGTCTGGTCCAGCGACGGTGGGTTTGTGCCCATAGGCAACGTTGTTGCCATTGATGTCTTGTAGGCCTGCCTTACAACAGGCCTACAAGCCCTCAGTCCAGCCTCCCTCAGCCTATTGCGGACAGTCTGAGCACTGATGGAGGGATTGTGCATTCCTGATGTAACTCGGGCAGTTGTTGTTGCCATCCTGTACCTGTCCCGCAGGTGTGATGTTCGGCTGTACCGATCCTGTGCAGGTGTTGTTACACGTGGTCTGCCACTGTGAGGACGATCAGCTATCTGTCCTGTCTCCCTGTAGCGCTGTCATAGGCGTCTCACAGTACGGACATTGCAATTTATTGCCCTGGCCTCATCTGCAGTCCTCATGCCTCCTTGCAGCATTCCTAAGGCACATTCACGCAGATGAGCAGGGACCCTGGGCATCTTTCTTTTGGTGTTTTTCAGAATCAGTAGAAAGGCCTCTTTAGTGTCCTACGTTTTCATAACTGTGACCTTAATTGCCTACTGTCTGTAAGCTGTTCGTGTCTTAATGACTGTTCCACAGGTGTATGTTCATTAATTGTTTATGGTTCATTGAACAAGCATGGGAAACAGTGTTTAAACCCTTTACAATGAAGATCTGTGAAATTATTCAGATTTTTACGAATTATCTTTGAAAGACAGGGTCCTGAAAAAAGGACGTTTCTTTTTTTGCTGAGTTTAGTTGAAAAGTTGCTAATTAGCTAAAATACTAAAGTTGTCTATGAGTTGTCAAACTCACAACCTTTAAGGAACTATCCGCCTTATGTAACCATACCAAACGTAACATATCATACTAAATTGATTGTCTCGGATTCACATTTTCTATGTTACATCTAGTCTATGAGACCAGAGCTGCTGAGAGAGAGCAAGGAAGGGGAGAGGGAATTGCCTTATGTAACCATACCAAACGTAACATATCATACTAAATTGAGTGTCTCAGATTCACATTTTCTATGTTACATCTAGTCTATGAGACCAGAGCTGCTGAGAGAGAGCAAGGAAGGGGAGAGGGAATTTGAGATAAGGCTTGATGTCATCTTTCAGTTATCTCAACTTAAACATGATGAAATAACACAGATGGAGAGAGGGGTGACAAGAGTGCACACTAGTGTGTTTGTAAGAATAGTTCTATGGATGWAGAGGTTGGGATGAAGTTTGAATAAAATGTAATTTTACTGTCCCCAGAGAGAGAACACATTTAGATCAGTTGGAGCGTCATTGGCTTTGAGACAGTTATTAATGCGTGCATTTAACTGGCACAAACAYATACCGATAAAAAGCAACACAATCTACAAAAAAGCAACACAATCTGCACTATGCACACCACAGGAGGTTGCTGATGGGAGGACGGCTCAAAATAATGGCCGGAATGGTAACCATGTGTTTGATACGATTTCACCGATTCCGCTCCAGCCATTATCACGAGCCCGTCCTCCCCAATGAATGTGCCACCAACCTCCTTTGATGCACACTTATCAGGAGTTGGCTGTATATTGGTGTTTGGCATCATCAGTTTAATACAGTATACAGTAGTCCTCCTGACCAGAAGAAGAAGTAATAGTCAAAGCATGTGTTCTTCTGACACATYTGTGATGGATATTCCAAGCTGCTGTCCTTTTGCTTCCCCAGCATCAGAACAGCACAGCCAGTCACTGATAGTCATGAGAATCAACTCTCCCTCTTCTGGGTCTTGTGTTACATAGTATAATTAACCTCTTTCTATATACATACAGTTGAAGTCGGAAGTTTACACTTGGAGTCATTAAAACTCATTTTTCAACAACTCCACAAATTTCTTGTTAACAAACTATAGTTTTGGCAAGTCGGTTAGGACATCTACTTTGTGCATGACACAAGTAATTTTTCCAACAATTGTTTACAGACTATTTCACTTATAATTCACTGTATCACAATTCCAGTGGGTCAGAAGTTTACATACACTAAGTTGACTGTGCCTTTA
>NW_019942571.1:31266-36382 GCF_002910315.2 Salvelinus sp. IW2-2015 | reverse complement strand
AGTTTCTATGGATCTCTCCATGTGTCTGTTGGTAGGAGGATGGGTCTGCTAGTTTTCTTGGATCCTCTCCATTGTCTGTGGGTAGGAGGGGTGGCGTCTGCTAGTTTTCTCTGGATCTCCTCCATGTGTCTGTGTAGAGGGGTGGGTCTGCTAGTTTTCTTATGGATCTCTCCATGTGTCCGCTGTGGTAGGAGGGGTGGGTCTGCTAGTTTCTATGGATCTCTCCATGTGTCTGTGGTAGGAGGGGTGGGTCTGCTAGTTTCATATGGATCTCTCCATTGTGTCTGTGTAGAGGGGTGGGTCTGCTAGTTTTCTATGGATTCTCCATGTGTCTGTGGTAGGAGGTGTGGGTCTGCTGTTCTTCGTTATGGATCTCTCCATGTGTCTGTGTAGGAGGGGTGGGTCTGCTGTTTTCTCTGGATCTCTCCATGTGTCTGTGGTAGGAGGGGTGGGTCTGCTAGTTTTCTATTGGATCTCTCCATGTGTCTGTGGTAGGAGGGTGGGTCTGCTGGATTCTCTCCATGTGTCTGTGGGTAGGAGGGGTGGGTCTGCTAGTTCTAGTGAAAGTTCACATTTGAGAGTAGGCTTGGTTTTGTCTTCAGTGATTACAGTACCAGTCTAAAGTTTGGACACCTACTCATTTCAGGGTTTTTATTCTGACTATTTTCTACATTGTAGAACAATAGTGTAGACATCAAAACTATGAAATAACAACTTATGGAGTTATGTAGCATCTTATACATGGCTGCTCTGTAAAAGGGAGTCAGATGTGTTGTACCTGGAGCATCTATAAGGGAACTTTGCCCATAGCAGCACTGAAGGCAGTGCTTACCTGGACTTGTCTGTTTCAAGTAGCTTAAACCAAGAAAAATCTAGAGACAGACACTATTTTCAATGGGTTTTAATTACAAATTCATTAACAACAAAGTTTTCATACCAAAACAAAAAGGATCAATCAAAAATATGGATCTGTAGACAAGCAGTTTGAAACAAGTGCTCAGTACATGGGGATGATGTAGGGAATGTAGAGACATGATCTGGCTAGATCCCAAACTCTTCCTTTTTCCCCCAGGCTCATGACTGCTGAGAACAGTTTATGGATGGGCGGGTAGGTCTCGGGCTATCTATAGTGCTGAGAACAGTGTATGGATGGGCTGGGTAGGTCTCGGGCTATCTATAGTGCTGAGAACAGTGTATGGATGGGCTGGTAGGTCTCGGGCTATCTATAGTGCTGGGAACAGTGTATGGATGGGCTGGGTAGGGTCTCGCTATCTATAGTGCTGAGAACAGTGTATGGATGGGCTGGGTAGGTCTCGGGCTATCTATAGTGCTGAGAACAGTTATGGATGGGCTGGTAGGTTCTCGGGCTATCTATAGTGCTGAGAACAGTTATGGATGGGCTGGGTAGGTCTCGGGCTATCTATAGTGCTGAGAACAGTTTATGGATGGGCTGGGTAGGTCTCAGGCTATCTATAGTGCTGAGAACAGTGTATGGATGGGCTGGGTAGGTCTCGGGCTATCTATACTGCTGAGAGATGTCCAGTCCTTGGAGATCAGTGATCATAGAGTTAAGAAGTCAAGGAAAATATGTAAGAACGCTGGTTGGCACGACCTACAAAAAGGAAACTGGGGTAAGCGGTCATTGGATAACCTGCACCATTTCTCCCTTGACTGGTTAGCCGTTGTAGTGGATGCTGATTGGATGACGGTATGAAAGTTTGATCTAATTGGTGACTTAGTTCTTTTTCTTGCCCTTGCTGGSAGCCTTGGCTGGCATTACCGTGGGAACGGCTGCCTGGTACAGAGCAGCAGACACTTTGTTGATGTAGTAGAGGGCGAACAGAGAGAATATCAGACTGGAGAGAGAACAAAATAAAACAGTCAGCACAGCAACAGCACAATATGGTTTGAGAAGAAGAAAAAAACTTCACCCCAAGTTCATTGATAATAGTAGTACTGTTATCATCATCATTACTATTCCTTTTTTCCTATAAGATTTTATTTGATCAACAATACAAAACATACACAAACAAACGACGACATCATACAAACATCAACTACATCACTCCTGCCCAGACCCACCAGCCCTCACCCCCTTATCACTTTCTGCACATGGCCTCAAACAGCACACATTTGTTTCTCCGTCACCCGCGCACTTTCAATTCTTAGATCCTAAAGCATTTGACCGTTCCATTGCGTGAACGACAGATGATTGGTTGATTTCCAGTTGAAGTATATGTTTTTTTTTAAATGATTGATGAGAAAAGTGTTGTCCTACCCATTGGGTATCTCACTGCACCCTCATATGCCATGTCTTTAAATATGCAGACAGACTAATTAAAAGCTAATTTACATTGTAATACTTCTGAGTCATCTTTCCAACTCCACCCATAACTTTTGGATTTTATAACATTTCCAGAAGGTCATGAATTATTGAGTCATTAGTAGTTTTACGCTTTAGACATCTCTGCTGTTGTCCTGTAGCATTTGTGAATTTTGTTTCTTGTATAATAAATTCAATACATGAATTTATACTGGATTAAGCGTACATTTTAGTTAACTGTAATGTCATTAGTTTTGTTCCAACATTACTTCCATCTTGTGCCAATATCAGTTATTTTTTAAATCTTGGTTCCAATAGTTTCTATTTTTTTCCAAGAGATTGTCAGTTGGATAAGCTCTCTGCTATTCCATAAGTCCTTCATTTCATCACTGAGTTCAGTTGTCAAGAGAGTTTCTGTGTTTGGTGCGCCTGGGTTTGTCAGTAGTCTGTGAGTTCATACTTACCATGTGGTGACACACACACGGTGCACCAGCCCAGAGGCAAACAGAGAGAGGCACAGTTTCTATGGATCTCTTCCATGTGTCTGTTGGTAGGAAGGATGGGTCTGCTTAGTTTTCTATGATCCTCTCCATTGTCTGTGTAGGAGGGGTGGCGTCTGCTAGTTTTCTCTGTCTCCTTCCATGTGTCTGTGTAGAGGGGTGGTCTGTAGTTTTCTTATGGATCTCTCCATGTGTCGGTGGTAGGAGGGGTGGGTCTGCTAGTTTCTATGGATCTCATCCATGTGTCTGTGGTAGAGGGAGTGGGTCTGCTAGTTTCATATGGAATCTCTCCATTGTTCTGCGTAGAGGGGTGGGTCTGCTAGTTTTCTATGGAATCCTCTCCATGGTCTGTGGTACGGAGGTTGTGGGTCTGCTGGTTCTTCTTATGGTCTCTCCATGTGTCTGTGGTAGGAGGGGTGGGTCTGCTGGTTTTCTCTGGATCTCTCCATGTGTTGTGGTAGGAGGGGTGGGTCTGCTGTTCTCTCTAGGATCTCTCCATGTGTCTGTGGAGGGTGGGTCTGCTGGTGTCTCTCCATGTGTCTGTGGTAGGAGGGGTGGGTCCTGCTAGTTTCTAGTGCAAAGTTCACATTTGAGAGTTAGGCTTGGTTTTGTCTTCAGTTGATATACAGTACCAGTCTAAAGTCTTGGGACACCTACTCATCAGGTTTTTATCTTGACTATTTTCGACATTGTAGAACAATAGTGGCTAGGACATCAAAACTATGAAAATAACACTATGGAGTTAGTAGCATTTAGTACATGGGCTGCTCTGTAAAAGGGATGTCAGATGTGTGTGTACCTGGAGCATCTATAAGGGAACTTTGCCATAGCAGCACTGAAGTGCAGTGCTTACCTGGACTTGTCTGTTTTCAAGTAGCTTAAACCAAGAAAAATCTAGAGACAGACACTATTTTTCAATGGGTTTTAATTACAAATTCATTAACAAACAAAGTTTTCATACCAAAACAAAAAAGGCATCAATCAAAAATATGATCTGTAGACAAGCAGTTTGAAACAAGGTGCTCAGTACATGGGGATTTGAATGGGATGGTAGGGAATGTAGAAGGACATGATTCTGGCTAGATCCCAAACTACTTCCTTTGGCTTCCGCCCAGCTCATGACTGCTAGAGAACAGTGTTATGGATGGGGCCGGGTAGGTCTCGGGCTATCTATAGTGCTGAGAACAGTGTATGGATGGGCTGGGTAGGTCTCGGGCTATCTATAGTGCTGAGAACAGTGTATGGATGGGCTGGGTAGGTCTCGGGCTAATCTATAGTGCTGAGGAACATTGTATGGATGGGCTGGTAGGGTCTCGCTATCTATAGTTGCTGAGAACAGTGTATGGATGGCTGGGTAGGTCTCGGGCTATCTATAGTGCTGAGAACAGTGTATGGATGGGCTGGTAGGTTCGGGCTATCTATAGTGCGAGAACAGTTATGGATGGGCTGGGTAGGTCTCGGCTATCTATATGCTGAGAACAGTGTATGGATGGGCTGGGTAGGTCTCGGCTATCTATCTGCTGAGAACAGTGTGTATGGATGGGCTGGGTAGGTCTCTGGCTATCTATAGTGCTGAGAGATGTCCAGTCCTTGGAGATCAGTGATCATAGAGTTAAGAATCAAGGAAAATATGAAGAACGCTGGTTGGCACGACCTACAAAAAGGAAACTGGGGTAAGCGTCATTGGATACCTGCACCATTTCTCCCTTGCCTGTGTTAGCCGTTGTAGTGGATGCTGATTGGATACGGTATGAAAGTTTGATCTATATTGGTGACTTAGTTCTTTTTCTTGCCCTTGCTGGGAGCCTTGGCTGGCATTACCGTGGGAACGGCTGCCTGGTACAGAGCAGCAGACACTTTGTTGATGTAGTAGAGGGCGAACAGAGAGAATATCAGACTGGAGAAAGAACAAAATAAAACAGTCAGCACAGCAACAGCACAATATGGTTTGAGAAAAAAAAAACTTCACCCTCAATTCATTGATAATAGTAGTACTGTTATCATCATCATTACTATTCTTTTTTCCTATAAGATTTTATTGATCAACAATACAAAACATACACAAACAAACGACGACATCAACAAACATCAACTACATCACTCCTGCCCAGACCCACCAGCCCTCACCCCTTATCACTTTTCTCACATGGCCTCAAACAGCACACATTTGTTTCTCCGTCACCCGCGCACTTTCAATTTTTAATCCTAAAGCATTTGACCTTCCATTGCGTGAACGACAGATGATTGGTTGATTTCCAGTTGAAGTATATGTTTTTTTAAATGATTGATGATT
>NW_019942571.1:12386-31241 GCF_002910315.2 Salvelinus sp. IW2-2015 | reverse complement strand
AGGCACACCAGGACTGGTGGAGAGGAGAGAAATGAACACCCATTAAAACAGGACTGTGGTGCGTGCTGAGCCGCTATACTATCAGATGCACCCATACACATGACAAAGAGGCTCAGTGAATGTGTGTGAAACACAGGAAATAGATTCTGTGCATCACTCTGTAGTTGTGAAGACAGACTTCTCTCTGGAAGATCTTGACCTGGAATCCCTTGCCGAAGATGAAGGTTTTCCAGGTTATTGAAGCCTGGTGGAGAAAGGGTTAAGGAGGGAAACACACAGTGGGAGGAAGAGACACCTAATGTGGTGGCTTCATTAGACACTTTAGACGTTCAGTGATCCTTACTGTATTTATTTATCCCTTACTGTATTTATGTATCCCTTTACTGTATTTATTATCCCTTTACTGTATTTATTTTATTTGTCTTGCTCCTTTGCAACCCATATCTCTACTTGCACATTCATCACTCCAGTGTTTAATTTCTATGTTGTAATTTACTTGCCACCATGGCCTATTTATTGCCTACCTCCTTATCTCACCTCATTTGCACACACATGTATATAGATTTTTTTTCCTACTGTATGTTTGTTTATCCATGTGTAACTCTGTGTTGTTGTATGGTCGAACTGCTTTGCTTTAGCCTTGGCCAGGTCGCAGTTGTAAATGAGAACTTGTTCTCAACCAGCCTACCTGGTAAATAAAGGTGAAATAAAAGTTTAAAAATCCTGCCACCATGACTCACAGTGCTGCATGTGGACTATAGAACCAACCAACTGACTGTCTGCTTCCATCACTTGGGAACTCAAGGGAGCACAGAACATAAACAAAATACTTTAGCTGTCTGGCTTTACAAACAGCTTACTCGGACAAGTTTAAAACCCTAAGCCTATCGGAGGTCTACCTAGATTGCATTGTATGCAGTGCTGCTATGTTGTGGTGTGTTTTGGTGTAAAGAGGATACAGTGAGGGAGCAGATGAAGAGGACAGAGCCCAGGAAGCCTCCCAGGATGGTGAGCAACTCTGTAGAACCCAGCTGTCTGCTGAACATCTGCATCCCAGCAAACACCAACACAAGAACAGACTGGACAGAACCAGGGATGTGCCTGTGTTCACCGCTGGAGGAGGGGAGAGGCAGATTACAACATAGTTTGTGACAGTAGTAGAACAATCATCTAAGGGGCTGCAGCTGGACTGAAGATGCCAGATTCTAACAGAATAATAATATCAACAATTGGGTTTATATTTAATCTTTGAGTGACAGAAACATAAAATAACTAGCCTATACGAACATTTCAGCTGCATCCTAACAGCAATCTTTACGCCACGTCAGTGTACACTCTTGAAAGATTCCGTGTGGAAACACCCTCTCTCGAATTTAATGAAAATACCTAGCGTAGTAACTACAAGAGAACTTTTATCATACATTTTGACAACACAGCCTACCTACCGTTAAACTGAAGAAATATATATATTGTTGGCAAGTACATCTGCACAAAATAGCTACGTAACTAACAAGTTAGCAATGAATGGCAAGCCTACCGTTACACAGCTAGCTATCGTTAGCTAGATACCTTTACGTTTTGCTATCCTCAATACATATTTTCAACGCACAAACATTGATCAAAATTAACCAGTAGCCTTGCAGAACTTACCCATTTAATATTTAGCAATAATTACGTTTTTGACACAAAAGATCATGCGTTTTCGATATCCTTTCAAAAACACAGGCAGCTCCAGGAACAAGCTCCGTTTCTGCTACCCGGAACCGGTGAGAGGTGGCACACGTAGGATCGAATGTGAAGTGCCAATCAGATTCTAGCAACGCAAAAAGTGGTCAAGACTGACACACCCACTGACACATTTTTCAAAGGTGTTTATGAAATAAATACTAGATTACACAGGTAAAATACTTTAATCGGTAAAAAATAAGATAACATGACATATAGGGGTGTAGCTACCATCAGATATCACCACATTATAGATGATTTAAAAAGCATCTTAAAAGGAAGGAAGGTTACTCTACAATGAAATACAAAACAAACTGGATAGCTACAGCTTGATAAAACATTATTTTTAGTAACGTTTTTTAAAAAGGGTACTAAAATCCTAGGTACACAGGACCATTAGCATGGTGAAGAGAAAGATGGTTACTTGTGTCTATACAATTCAGCGTAGCAATAGGATCACTACGCTGGGTTTTTAGAAATCGTCCTCTCTGCCTTGGTACATACAGTAGCTCTGTTTCATCTACAACGTCCACAGTCCACACAACCATTGAATCCTGAAACACAGACCATGCTTAAAATAAATAAATAAAATATCTTTACTATTGATGGATAGATAGAGAAGGTGTGTGTCAAAAGTCAGAAGCCAGATTCGACCTATGCTGTCACCGTATCGGATACTGCAGCTACGATCACCCCACATCTTAACCAGCTCTTTTGTCTTTGTCACTACGATCACATCCAACATCACTAACATCCGATATGTCTCCTTGACACTGTTGAAACAGTCACAATGTGTCACACACTTGGGACAGCTGTGTACAAGTGCTGGGAAGGATGGACCACTACATTCCAGACCGAACATCGATGTGAAACACTGCTCTCGTTATAGTGGCTTCTTCTTCAGTGCCGAACACTGCGATGAAAGAGTAGGATCTCCACAACGCAGGAGGAACACTTACAGAGATAGAGAGGATGGCAGCATTATAAGCAAAGCATCAACCTGCACGAGGCAAAAATGACCCAAATAACTCCATCACACACACACACACAACACACCAC
Organism: Salvelinus sp. IW2-2015; assembly: GCF_002910315.2. Lineage (NCBI taxonomy): Eukaryota > Metazoa > Chordata > Actinopteri > Salmoniformes > Salmonidae > Salvelinus > Salvelinus sp. IW2-2015. Next base: position 28,457 of record NW_019942571.1, on the reverse strand, counting down.
ACACACACACACACACACACACACACCACACACACACACACACACACACACACAACACACACACACACACACACACACACACACACAACCTGCAGAAAGCAAGGATCCACCAGTATATTTCACATGCCCATTGTTCAAACAGAAAGAACAGCAGAGCCACAGAGGCACTGGCATGGCTGGCAGTCGCTAGTGTGTGGATGGAGAGATGGATGAATGGATGGGTATGGGGAGGGAGTCCTGAGTCAGGGAATCTTAACCAAACCAATAAAAGATTACTTCCTCACCTTATATCTGTTGCCATATTAACGTCTCCTTGCTGATCTGAAAGAAGGGTAACTTCCTGCATATTGCTTACATCTATCGATTCCCTCCATGTTCTTCACTACTCCTGGAGAGTCACACTGTGTTGCAGGCTTTCATTCTTGCCCAGCACCAACACTCAGCACTCAACAAACATCAAGACTTGAGTAGCCTACTTGTTGATGTGACTGGCCACGCAAATTAGACTAGACAAGAACGAAAGCAAACTGTAGTTCTCAGGACTAGGACTGGTGACCACTGCTGTACTATGCATTATGTGTACTTTTGGTAATGTACAGGGTTTTGTGGAAGAGTTTTGAGAAACATGTAAAGGATACAGAGGAGGCCCTGGGTGCAGTTGAACATAGACACACCAGAGAAGAAGCCAGCCAGCTCTATAGCAAACAGACCCATGGTGACATGACAAACGCTACCACCAACCTAAAGAGAGAGACAGAGAAAGATAGAGAGGAGAGAAGATAGAGGAGAGAAAGATAGAGGGAGAGAGTTGTGTAAGACAAGTGATTCTCAAAACCTATAGCAATTCTTTTTGATAGACTGTGTGTGTGCAGGGTTAGGAGGTCCTGTCCTGGGTGAAAGATGCTTACTTGGTGTCCTCCTTGTCGTATTGGTCCTGTGTGAAATCCAAAGGCAGGCAAGCTCAACATTGTTCTCCTGTGGACAATGTATGATTACTTCAGAGATAGATCTACACAGTATCACTAGATCTGAGCACGGTTGAGACACAATATATTATAGACGAGCATGTTGATGATGTCGTGAACAACAAAACAGGTGTCTTCTAGATGCCAGATACAGACATGAGCCATGTCACACACAGAGGATATGGTTTGTCCAGAACCTTGCCAGTACTCAGAACTCGTGAACATACCGTGACAGAATAATGGTGATGACGATGACGAGTGAGCAGTGAGAGTCAGGAATCGAGCCGGGACCAGGCTGCTGACGCAGACATTTCTCCAGGCAAAGATGTGCCTGTATGGGTACTATGGTACCTAGAATAAAGAGGCGGAATAGGGAAACGTTGACAAGTAACGTTAATATTGCCAATAGAAACAAACAACATCCGTGTGTTGACTGAGCTGCTACAATGCAACACAATATTGGCTGTAAATGTTAGCTAGACTACTAACGTTAACGTTAAGACTACACAAATGAATATTAACAGCACTTTATTTACAATGTGTAGACTAAGTAACGTTACTATTTGCAAATGTAAAGCTAATTTACGCACACTCACCTTGATAGTGCTAACTTAGCTAGCTAATGTACCCAATACAGACATACGACGTTGTTTCAACTCGTTAGGCAATATTTGAAGCCATAAACTAGCCACATTTGATGATTTATTTACCATTAATTGAAACAATTGTGTCTAGGACTAGAAACAACAGAACCTTCAGCTGCAGGCATGGCTTAGCTCGTTGCTACAACAACTTACATCTGGGTGCGTTCAAGAACATCGGGTTTCCGTAACGATTTTAGGACGGAAACAGACGAGTTGAGATGAGGAACGCTTCTTCGTGAACGTGTCATTTTTAGTAGCGTTTTATAATCTTCACATCGTTCATCTTAGTGGCAAAGAATACAAATCAATGTTATTGGTCCATACACATATTTAGCAGATGTTATTTCGGGTGTAGCGAAGGTCTGCCGCCTCAGAAGTCTGAGATGGGGAGGAGGCGGGGGTAGGGGGTTTTGGGGACCCCTTTAGGGGTCGTCCCCACTTGGAAGCCGGAGGTAGGGGTAGCTGGGGAATCTATGAAATAGCGCACCTCTAACTTTGTAACAGTACTAATATGCAATTAGTAAAATCATTCACACTACGAAATGCCTACAAAATAAACCACAATTTCATTCATAAACTGTGAATACTATATAGTATCACAGACTATTGTTGCATTTTTTCTGGTGTGTGCGAAATCTGTTAAGAATAAAATAAAACCAGTCCTGCACACCACAAGGTAAATTGGTTTAGTACTTGACTCTTGGTTGACAGTGTTGGGGGATGGGTAATGTATTGATGCTCGAGTGACAAATCAACCAAATGTGTTTTATTTTGTCTTTGTAACTTATTTTTGTTATTTAGAGTCTATTTTGTATCTATTTTGTATATTTGTTATAGTTTTTAAAATGTTTGTTTATTTATTTATTTGTGTTGTTCCAAATGTCAGAATAAAAATTACAGATTAGTGCAGAATGGTGTTTTGGAGGGGGGGGGGGGGGGTCGCGCCCAGGGAGCCATAACCAAGTAGAACCTGCACTTGCACACGCACCACACACAGATAGCGGGAGAGGAGAGAGCATTTAACCTGTTTCACTGCAGCAGAAATCCACCAACGCACGCTCTATCCCCCACTATAACATACCTTATCAGCGCGAGCCAGTGGAAAGGGACAGAAGTCAACGCTGCGCACTCCAGACCATATACATCGGTCAGACTATTGTGCGACCAGCCTTATCCTAGGCTACTAATAAGTTGAATTGAACCAAACCTTTTAACTTTTTCTTTATTCACCCTAGACAACATATTTGAATATACTTATAGGCCTAGGGCCTACGATGTGAATTGCAAACGCATCAAATTCGCAACAATCAACATGACAGACGCATCTCCATTCACATCAAACACCGCGCTTTGATCCTAAAAGGATGGTGAGCAGAACTACAGTCGCGTTTCGTCTATGATGGGACGCACTCGTTTTCAAATCAGCGTAAGGTGGTGATGGTTATTAGACCTATTTGTTTACCATAAATGTGATGTGGAGACTGAGCCATTTTGGTTATTCTGTAAGCCACCAGACGCGAGGCTATAGCAAAACATAAATGTGGTAAGGTTACCTGTATATTTCAAACTCGCCGTTCAGAGAGAAATGCTCAGCTAAGCTATACTATTATATTAATGTTATTAATATTGCATTAATGTTTTTAGTTAAACTGGTGTTTCAGCACGCCACGTAGGCTACCTACATAAGAATATAGAAGGCCTTCACATCCGTTTGGTATCAACATTTCATCAAATCCTTCATACATTATTCTTAGGCTATATTTTTCTCATTGAAATTGGTTTCCCTTGCCTCTTTGTTGCCTTAAGATTGACTTAAAATTGAACCAGACATTCATCAATAAGTCTGAGCTATTAAATTAGAAATGGGTGTATTTGGCTCCAACACTTTTGCTTGACGCCAGCGGCTGGTCATATCGGTGGTTATTTGACACACCTAACTATGAGGTAACAGTGAAACAAGAGAAAAAGGATGATTAAATGGTATGCCAATATATATATTTTGAAGCCTATCGGTCCAATGCGTCCCCGGCGTGCACAGACATAAAAACAAGGGGTCAGATGATGTGATTCTGCTATCTCGCAACAGCGTGGAGCAGGAACGGATGATGTTGTGTCCCATGAAACGCTATTCAGGGGCGCAGCACGCGGCGGCGTCCTGGCTCTCGCGCACATAGGTGCAGAAAGGGACCGCGGACACCGACTATTCTGCGAGCAGGGAAAAGACAAAACATTGATAGAGGAGAGACGAGAGGGTGTAGTCATTCTTATCGAAGCCTAGTCGATGTGAAAGCTATTTTTCCCGTAGCCAGTAGCCTTGGCCTTCATGAACCCATTGAAATGTTCCTAGCCGGCCTAGGATAGGTGAAGTCGGCTAGGCCTTGCCCGGTAATATAGCCTATTTTGTTGCGTTGAAATCCAATTTAATGTAATTTAATTGTTCCCATAAAATTAATCTCTTCTCACCATTCATGGTGGCTTGTGTTAACTGAACTGAGGAAGGTTAGAAAGCAACTAACGTCCTAACAACAAAAGCTATAGATAGAGGATCTATTAAAAGTGTTGTCCTACCCATTGGGTATCTCACTGCACCCTCATATGCCATGTCTTTAAATATGCAGACAGACTAATTAAAAGCTAATTTACATTGTAATACTTCTGAGCCATCTTTCCAACTCCACCCATAACTTTTGGATTTTATAACATTTCCAGAAGGTCATGAATTATTGAGTCATTAGTAGTTTTACGCTTTAGACATCTCTGCTGTTGTCCTGTAGAATTTGTGAATTCTGTCTCTTGTATAATAAATTCAATACATGAATTTATACTGGATTAAGCGTACATTTTGGTTAACTGTAATCTCGTTAGTTATGATCCAACATTACTTCCATCTTGTGCCAATATCAGTTATTTTAAAATCTTGGTTCCAATAGTTTCTATTTCTTCTAAGAGATTGTCAGTTGGATAAGCTCTCTGCTATTCCATAAGTCCTTCATTTCATCACTGAGTTCAGTTGTCAAGAGAGTTTCTGGGTGTGGTGCGCCTGGGTTTATCAGTAGTCTGAGTTCATACTTACCATGTGGTGACACACACACGGTGCACCAGCCCAGAGGCAAACAGAGAGAGGCACAGGCACACCAGGACTGGTGGAGAGGAGAGAAATGAACACCCATTAAAACAGGACTGTGTACGTGCTGAGACGCTATACTATTCAGATGCACCCATACACATGACAAGAGGCTCAGTGAATGTGTGTGAAACACAGGAAATAGATTCTGTGCATCACTCTGTAGATGTGAAGACAGACTTACTCTCTGGGAAGATCTTGACCTGGAATCCCTTGCCGAAGATGAGGTTTTCCAGGTTACTGAAGGCCTGGTTGGAGAAAGGGTMAAGGAGGGAAACACWCAGTGGGAGAGAAGAGACACCTAATGTGGTGGCTTCATTAGACCTTTAGACGTTCAGTGATCCTTACTGTATTTATTTATCCCCATACTGTATTTATTTATCCCCATACTGTATTTATTTATCCCCATACTGTATTTATTTATCTTGCTCCTTTGCACCCCAGTATCTGTACTTGCACATTAATCACTCCAGTGTTTAATTGGTATATTGTAATTACTTCGCCACCATGGCCTATTTATTGCCTTACCTTCCTTGTCTTACATAATTTGCACACACTATATAGACTTTTTTCTACTGTATTATTGACTGTATGTTTGTTTATTCCATGTGTAACTCTGTGTTGTTGTATGTGTCAAACTGCTTTGCTTTAGTCTTGGCCAGGTCGCAGTTGTAAATGAGAACTTGTTATTATTTGACCACGCTGGTCATTTATGAACATTTTGGCCATGTTCTGTTATAATCTCCACCCGGCACAGCCAGAAGAGGATTTGCCAACCCTCATAGCCTGGTTTCTTCCTAGGTTTTGGCCTTTCTAGGGAGTTTTTCCTAGCCACCGTGCTTCTACACCTGCATTGCTTGCTGTTTGGGGTTTTAGGCTGGGTTTCTGTACAGCCCTTTGAGATATCAGCTGATGTAAGAAGGGCTATATAAATACATTTGATTTGTTCTCAACTAGCCTACCTGATAAATAAAGGTGAAATAAAAAAATCCTGCCACCATGACTCACAGTGCTGCATGTGGACTATAGAACCAACCAWCTGACTGTCTGCTTCCATCACTTGGGAACTCAAGGGAGCACAGAACATAAACAAAATACTTTAGCTGTCTGGCTTTACAAACAGCTTACTCTGACAAGTTTAAAACCCTAAGCCTATCTGAGGTCTACCTAAATTGCATTGTATGCAGTGCTGCTATGTTGTGGTGTGTTTTGGTGTAAAGAGGATACAGTGAGGGAGCAGATGAAGAGGACAGAGCCCAGGAAGCCTCCCAGGATGGTGAGCAACTCTGTAGAGCCCAGCTGTCTGCTGAACATCTGCATCCCAGCAAACACCAACACAGAGAACAGACTGGACAGAACCAGGGATGTGCCTGTGTTCACCGCTGGAGGGAGGGGAGAGGCAGATTACACATAGTTTGTGACAGTAGTAGAACAATCATCTAAGGGGCTGCAGCTGGACTGAAGATGCCAGATTCTAACAMAATAATAATATCAACAATTGGGTTTATATTTAATCTTTGAGTGACAAACATAAAATAACTAGCCTATACGAAACATTTCATGGCATCCTAACCGCAATCTTTGCGCCACGTCAGTGTACACTCTTGAAAGATTCCCGTGTGGAAACAACCTCTCTCGAATACTGAAAATACCTAGCTAGGTAGCTACAAGAGAACTTTATCATACATTTTGACAACACAGCCTACCTACCGTTAAACTGAAGAAATATATATTGTTGGCAAGTGTATTCTGCACAAAATAGCTACGTAGCTAACAAAGTTAGCAATAAATGGCAAGCCTACCGTTACACAGCTAGCTATCGTTAGCTAGATACCTTTACGTTTTCTATCCRTCAATACTTATTTTSAACGCACAAACATTGATCAAAATTAAACAGTAACGTTAGCCTTGCAGAACTTACCCATGTTTTGATATTTTATCAATAATTACGTTTTTGACACAAAAGATCATGCGTTTTCGATATCCTTTCAAAACACAGGAAGCTCCAGGAACAAGCTCCGTTTCTGCTACCCGGAACCGGTGAGAGGTGGCACACGTAGGAGTCGAATGTGAAGTGCCAATCAGATTATAGTAACGCAAAACCTGCGTCAAGACTGACACACCCACTGCACACATTTTTCAAGGGGGGTTTATGAAATAAATACTAGATTACACAGGTAAAATACTTTAATCGTAAAAAAAAATGATTAACACTTTGACATATAGGGGTGTAGCTACCATAAGATATAACCACATTTTAGATTCATTTAAAAAGCATATTAAAAGCGAAGGAATGGAGTGACTACAATGAAATGCAAAACAAACTGGGATAGCTACAGCTTGATAAAACATATATTTTTTAGGTAAACGTTTTAAAAAGGTGGTACTAAAATCCTATGGTGGCAGGACCCTCTCGTGTCCTAAAATTAATATATGTCTATCTTACCCTAAGCACTTATGGCCTTTACCCTAAGCACTTATGGCCTTTCCTCTCTATTTAATCTTCATAATGGTGTCCTGCTCTTTCCATAAATGCACTTTAAAGCACGTATGGCTTCGGCCATTTTACTATCTGTTTAATCTTTGGTTTCCTGTTTTTACCAGAATGGCAAATGCACTCACGTGTTGCCTTCTCCTCCTTCTCCTCTTTTGCTCAATAGTGTGATATCCGCCTCTATATGTAACAATAACTCCTACACTTGGTACATACAGTAGCTCTGTTTCCATCTACAACGTCCACAGTCCACACAACCGTTGAATACTGAAACACAGACCACAGCTTTAAATTAATAAATAAAATAATCTGACTATTGATGGATAGAGAAAGGTTGTGTCAGAAGACCAGATTCGAACCTATGCTGTCACCGTATCGGATACTGCAGCTACGACCACCCACATCTTAACCAGCTCTTTTGTCTTTGTCACTACGATCACCATCCAACATCACTAACATCCGATATGTCTCCTTGACACTGTTGAACAGTCACAATGTGTCACACACTTGSACAGCTGTGTACAAGTGCTGGGAAGGATGGACACTACATTCCAGACCGAACATCGATGTGAAACACTGCTCTCGGTTATAGTGGCTTCTTCTTCAGTCCGAACACTGCGATGAAGAGTAGGATCTCCACAAACGCAGGGAGAACACTACAGGAGATAGAGAGGATGGCAGCATTATAAGCAAAGCATCAACCTGCACGAGGCAAAAATGACCCAAATAACTCCAGGACACACACACACACACGATGTCTGTCTGTCTGTCTGTCTGTCACACACACACATACACAAACCTGCAGAAGGCAAAAATAAGCCAGTATGTCCAACACTCCCATCTCTGGAAGACAAAGAAAGACAGGGAGACGGATGCACTGCAGTGGACAGCCAACGCTGGAGGAGACGTCAGTCAGGGAAACAAAACCTCTGAGAATCTCACACACACACACTGACCTGCAGAAAGCAAGGATCCACCAGTATATTTCACATGCCCATTGTTCAAACAGAAAGAACAGCAGAGCCAAAGAGGCACTGGCATGGGCTGCAGTCGCTAGTGTGTGGATGGAGAGATGGATGAATGGATGGTGTATGGGGAGGGAGTCCTGAGTCAGGGAATCTTAACCAAACCAATAAAAAGATTACTTCCTCAACCTTATATCTGTGCCCATATTAARGTCTCCTTGCTGATCTGAAAGAAGGGTATAACTTCCTGCATATTGCTTACATCTATCGATTCCCTCCCATGTTCTTCACTARTCCTGGAGAGTCACACTGTGTGCAGGCTTTCATTCTTGCCCASCACCAACACTCAGCTACTCAACAAAACATCAAGACCTTGAGTAGCCTACTTGTTGATGTGACTGGCCACGCAAAATTAGGACTAGACAAGAACGAAAGCAAACTGTAGTTCTCCAGGACTAGGACTGGTGACCACTGCTGTACTATGCATTATGTGTACTTTGGTAATGTACAGGGTTTTGTGGAAGAGTTTTGAGAACATGTAAAGGATACAGAGGAGGCCCTGGGTGCAGTTGAACATAGACACACCAGAGAAGAAGCCAGCCAGCTCTATAGCAAACAGACCCATGGTGACTGACAACGCTACCACCAACCTAGAAGAGAGAGACAGAGAAAGATAGAGAGGAGAGAAAGATAGAGGAGAGAAAGATATATATATATATATATATAGAGAGAGAGAGTGTGTAAGACAAGTGATTTATTAAAACCTATAGCAATTCTTTTTGGATAGACTGTGTGGGTGCAGGGTTAGGAGTCCTGTCCTGGGTGAAAGATGCTTACTTGGTGTCCTCCTTGTCGTATTGGTCCTGTGTGAAATCCAAAGGCAGGCAAGCTTCAACATTGTTCTCCTGTGGGACAATGAGTATGATTACTTCAGAGATAGATCTACACAGTATCACTAGATTCRGAGCACGGTTGAYACACAATATATTATAGACGAGCATGTTGATGATSTCGTGAACAACAACWGGTGTCTTCTAGATGCCAGATACAGACATGAGACATGTCACACACAGAGGATATGGTTTGTCCAGAACCTTGACAGTACTCAGAACTCGTGAACATACCCGTGACCAGAAAATGGTGATGACGATGACGAGGTGAGCAGTGAGAGTCAGGAATCGAGCCGGGACCAGGCTGCTGACTGCAGACATTGCTCCAGCAAAGATGTGCCTGTATGGGTACTATGGTACCTAGAATAAAGAGGCGGAATAGGCAAACGTTGACAAGTAACGTTAATGTTAATATTTCCAATAGAAACAACAAAATCCGTGTGTTGACTTGAGCCTGCTACAATGCAACACAATATTGGCTGTAAATGTTAGCTAGTTAGCTAAACTACTAACGTTAACGTTAAGACTACACAAATGAATGTTAACAGCACTTTACATACAATGTGTAGACTAAGTAACGTTACTATTAGTAAATGTATAAGCTAATCTTTCCGCACACTCACCTTGATAGTGCTAACTTAGCTATCTAATGTACCCAATACAGAACATACGACGTTGTTCAACTTGTTAGTCAATATTTGGAGCCAAAAACTAGCCACATTTGATGATTTATTTACCATTAATTGAAACAACTGTGTCTAGGACTAGAAACAACAGACGCTTCAGCTGCAGGCATGGCTTAGCTCGTTGCTACAACAACTTAAATCTGGGGTGCGTTCAAGAACGTAGGGTTTCGTTAACGATTTAGGACGGAAACAGACCAGTTGAGGATGAGGAACGCTTCTTCGTGAACGCGTCATTTTAGTAGCGTTTTATAATCTCACGTTGCCATCTAGTGGCAAGAATAAAATCWAATTTTATTGGTCACATAAACATATTTAGCAGATGTTATTGCGGGTGTAGCGAAATGCTTGTGTTCCTAGCTCCAACAGTGCAGTAGTTTCTAACAATACACACAAATCTAAAAGTAAAAGAATGGAATTAAGAATTATATAAATATTAGGATGAGCAATGTCGGAGTGGCGTTGACTAAAATACAGTAGAATAGAGTACAGTATATGAGATAAGTAGAGCAGTATGTAAATATTATTAAAGTGAAACAATTGTCATGTAGGTAGGGTCATATGCAATGTATGCATCAATATCAGTGTTTRGTTTTCACCAGACATGATATGCAGTGGCAGTAAAATAATGTAATTCATTTTTGTGACAATTACATTTCAAACCAAATCTGCCCAAAATATTCAGAATGATTACGTGTATAGGCCTACACAGTGACACACACACACACACACACAGTAGCGGATTTAGGTATAGGCGACATGGGCATCTTGCCGGGGGCAGCACGAGGCGCCCGCACAAAAAAAATTGGAATGGTGGCATTTGCGCGATCAGTTTTCTATCGCTCATTTGCACGTCACGTCAATGATATCATGTCACCGTGTGGGACTGTGGGTCAATTAACCTTGTCGGAGTGGGCGCCCTGATTCTAGTTTGTGAGCTAGGCAGGCTACTGCCTGGGAAGGTCTCCCACTCAGAAGTATGAGATGGGGAGGGGGGCGGGGGTAGGATGACCTCAGGTCTCCCCACTGGAAGCCGGAGGTAGGGGGAGCAGGGGAATCTATGAAATAGCGCACCTCTAACTTTGTACAGTACAAATGCAATTAGTAAAATCAGTCACACTACGAAATGCTACCAAATAAACCACAATTCATTCATAATACTGTGAATAATATATAGTTTCACAGACATATTGTTGCATTTTTTTCTGGTGTGTGCGAAATTGTTAAGAATAAAATAAAACCAGTCTGCACAACACCAAGGTGAATTGGTTTAGTCTTGACTCTTGGTTGACAGTGTTGGGGGATGGGTAATGTATTGATGCTCGAGTGACAAATCAACCCAAATTTGTTTCTATTTGTCTTTGTAACAAATTTTTGTTATTTATGAGTCTTATTTTTTAATATATTTTTATATTTATATATTTTTAAATGTTATGTTTATTTATTTGTGTTATCCAAATGTCAGAATAAAAATTACAGTTAGTGCAGAATGGTGCTTTTTTGGGTGGGGTGCTAGAACCGCCACTGCACACGCGCACACACACACACACACACACACACACACACACACACACACACACAGATAGCGGGAGAGAGAGAGCATTTGAACCTGTTTCACTCAGCAGAAATCACCACGCATGCTCTATCCCCCACTATTGAACATCACCTTATCAGCGCGAGCCCAGTGGAAAGGGACAGAAGTCAACGCTGCGCACTCCAGACCATATACATCCGGTCAGACTATTGTGCGATAGCCTATACCTAGGCTACATATGGTTGATTGACCAAGCTTTTAACATTTTTTTTCATTCACCCTAGGACAACATATTTTAATATATTACTAGGCCTAGGCTACGATTGTGAATTTGACAGACCAGGCTACATTCGCATCAACACCGCGTTTTGATCCTAAAGGATGGCTGAAGAAGAACTACAGGCGTTTACGTCTATGATGGACGCACTCGTTCAAATCAGCGTAAGTGTGGTGATGGTTAATTAGACCTATTTGTTTACCATAAATGTGATGTGGAGACTGGAGCCTATTTTGTTATTCTGTAGGCCACCAGACCGAGGCTATAGCAAACATAAATGTGGTAAGGTTACCTCTATTTCAACTGGCCGTTCAAAGAGAAATTCCTCAGCTAAGCTATATATATAATGTTATTAATATTGCATAATGTTTTTAGTTAAACTGTGTTTTCAGCACGCCACGTAGGCTAGCCTACATAAGATATAGAGGCCTTCACATACATTTTGGCATCAACATTTCATCATCCTTCATACATAATTCTTAGGCTATATTTTTCTTCAATCTGAAATGGTCTGCTTTTGTTCTTAGATTGACTAAAATTGAACCAGACATTCATCAATAAGTCTGAGCTATAAATTAGAAATGGGTGGTATTTGGCTCCAACACTTTGGCTTGACGCCAGCGGCTGGTCACTATCGGCTGGTTATTGACACACCTAGCTATGAGGTAAAGGGTGAAAGGAGGATTAAATGGATAGCCAATATATATATTTTTGAAGCCTATCGGTCGAATGCGTACCCCCGCATGCACAGACAAAAACAAGGGGTCCGACGATATGATTCGCTATCTCGCAACACGGTGAGCAGGGAACGGATGATGTTTGTCGCCATAGAAACGTTATTCAGGGAGCGCCAGCACGCGGCGGCGGTCTTGGCTCTCGCGCAACATAGGTGCAGAAACCCCCCTGGGCGCAGAAAGGACCCGCTGACACCGACTATTCTGCCGAGCCAGGGAAAGAAAAAACATTGATAGAGGAGAGAGAGGTGTAGTCATTCTTATCGAAGCCTAGTCGATGTGAATGCTATTTTCCCGGTAGCCAGTAGCCTTGGCCTGTCATGAATCCCATTGAAATGTCCATAGCCGGCCTAGGGAAGGTGAAGTCGGCTAGGCCTTGCCCGGTAATATAGCCTATTTTGTGCGTTGAAATACAATTTAATGTAATTAGTTGTTCCCATAAAAATAATCTCTTCTCACCATCATGGTGGCTTGTGTTAACTGAACTGAGGAAGGTTAAAAGCAACTAGTCCTACAACAAAGCTATAGATAGAAGGATCTATTACTCCTCTATACTGGGTTTACATCATGCTGTTGGCCAGACAGCTGGAATGAAGTGATTAGACTCATATTTAAGGAGACTGGCTGTAGCGCCTTAGTCAGCCCTGGCCTGGGTATTTATACACACACACACCTGCTTTCTCCTTTCATGTGTCCAACATAAATTCTAAAACCAGGAATGGTTAAATAATGTAAGATGCTGTTTCTCTCTCCCTCTCTCCATCTCGTTCTCTCTCTCTCTCCTCTATTTAGAAGCAGTTATTCCTCTGCCTCATTCTCACTCCTGTTTTCACTTCCCCCTCTTTCCCCTCACACCCTCTCCCTGCTCACTCACCTTTATTTGCTTCCTCTCCTCCCCTGCTCCTCTAACTCCTCTCCCCGTCTCTCTTCTATCTCCAACCCCTGTATTCCCCACCTCCCTCCTCGTCCTTCCAGTCTAACATGAAGAGTATGGAGCGGGAGCTGCATTGCCCGGTGTTACTGAGATGGTGAAGCAGCCATCATCCTGCCCGTGCCAGCACAGTGTGTGTCTGCTTTGTGCTGCTGAGTGTGTTAATTCAGAGAGGATACCCTCCCCCAGACCTCCCCCAGAGCCCAACTCCCCGGCTGCCTCCCCCAACACACGCTCCCGCGCGGGGCACGCAGGACCCCCGCCCAAGACCACGACGCGCCTGGACCCGCGTCCTCAGACCAGGTGGGTTAACGTGTGTGTGAATGCTTGATGTCGATCTCACTTGATGTACCACTGCCTGCAGATGAGAGTGACATCATCATCAAGATCAGCATTGGACTTTGTTTTACTGGGCCAGTGAAGAATGGTTTCATACCAAGCCATATATTTAACTACCATCCAAAGTTTGGGTCACTTAGAAATGTCCTTGTTTTGAAGAAAAGCACCATTTTTTGTCCATTAAATATCAGAAAGATAAGAGATCAGAAATACAGTGTAGATGTTGTTAATGTTGTAAAGAGACTATTGTAGCTGGAATCGGCAGATTTTTTATGAATATCTACATAAGGCGTACAGAGGCCCATTATCAGCAACCATCACCCGTGTGTTCCAAACAAAGCCCCTTTTTCTGAAACTCGTCAGTCTAGGCGGATTCTAGGCGGAGTTGCAAAGAAAAAGCCATATATCAGACTGTCCAATAAAAGAAAAGATTAAGATGGGCAAAGAACACAGACACTGGACAGAGGGCCAGCATCCCGGAGTCGCCTCTTCACGGTTGACGTTGAAGTAGTACACAGCGCTGTACGAGACTTCAAGTTTCTTGGCAATTTCTCGCATGGAATAGCCTTCATTTCTCAGGAACAAGAATAGACTGACGAGTTTCAGGAAAAAGGGCTTTGTTTCTGGACATTTTGAGCCTGTTAATCGAAACCCACAAATGCTGATGCTCCAGATACTCAACTAGTCTAAAGAAGGCCAGTTGTATGCTTCTTTAATCAGGACAACAGTTTTCAGCTGTGCTGACATAATTGCAAAAGGGTTTTCTAATGATCAATTAGCCTTTTAAAAGGATAAACTTGGATTAGCTAACACAACGTGCCATTGGAACACAGGAGTGATGGTTGCTGATAATGGGCCTCTGTACGCCTATGTAGATATTCCATAAAAAATCTGCCGTTTCCAGCTACAATAGTCATTTACAACATTAACAACATCTAAACTGTATTTCTGATCAATTTTATGTTATTTTAATGGACAAAAAATGTGCTTTTCTTTCAAAAACAAGGACATTTTTCAGTGACCCCAAACCTTTGAACGGTAGTGTATTTACAGTACCAGTCAAAAGTTTGGACACACCTACTCATTCAAGGGTTTTTCTTTATTTGTACTATTTTCTACATTGTAAAATAATAGTGAATACATCAAAACTATGAAATAACACATATGGAATCAAATCCAATTTTATTTGTCACATGTCCCGAATACAACAGGCTTAGACCTTAGAGTGAAATGTTTACTTACAAGCCCTTAACCAACAATGCTTTAAGAAGTTACGAAAACAAATGAAAATAAGTGTTAAGTAAAAAATAGAAAATAGAAGTAACAAATAATTAAACAGCAGCAGTAAAATAACAAGCAAGGCTATATACAGGGGGTACCGTTACAGAGTCAATGTGCGGGGGCACCGGTTAATTGAGGTAATATGTACATGTAGGTAGAGTTAAAGTGACTATGCATAGATTATAAACAGAGAGTAGCAGCTGCGTAAACGAGGGGTCTGGGTAGCCCTTTGATTAGCTGTTCAGGAGTCTTATGGCTTGGGGGTAGAAGCTGTTAAGAAGCCTTTTGAACCTCGACTTGGCCCTCTGGTACCACTTGCCGTGCGGTAGCAGAGAAAACAGTCTATGACTAGGGTGGCTGGAGTCTTTGACAATTTTTAGGGCCTTCCTCTGACAACGCCTGGTATAGAGGTCCTGGATGGCAGGAAGCTTGGCCCCAGTGATGTACTGGGCCGTACGCACGACCCTCTGTAGTGCCTTGCGGTCGGAGGCTGGCAGTTGCCATACCAGGCAGTGATGCAACCAGTCATGATGAATCATGTAGTAAGCAAAAAAGTGTTAAACAAATCWAAATATATTTTATATTTGAGATTCTTCAAAGTAGCCACCCTTTGCCTTGATGACAACTTTGCACACTCTTGGCACGTTCCTCATGAGAGCCAGTTTCATCATAGCGCTTGATGTTTTTTGCGACTGCACTTGAAGAAACTTTCAAAGTTCTTGAAGTTTTTCCGGATTGACTAACCTTCATGTCTTAAAGTAATGATGGACTGTTATTTCCCTTTGCTTATTTGAGCTGTTCTTTCTATAATATGGACTTGGTCTTTACCAAATAGGGCTATCTTCTGAATACCACCCCTACCTTGTCACAACACAACTGATTGGCTCAAACAAAACATTAAGAAGGAAATAAATTCCACACATTAACTTTTAATAAAGCACACCTGTTAATGAAATGCATTCCAGGTGACTACCTCATGAAGCTGGTTGAGAGAATGCTAAGAGTGTGCAAAGCTGTCATCAAGGCAAAGGTTGGCTACTTTGAAGAATCTCAAATATTAAATATATTTTGATTGTTTAAGACTTTTGGTTACTACATTATTCCATATGTGTTATTTCAGTTTTGATGTCTTCACTATTATTCTACAATGTAGAAAATAGTAAAAATAAAGAAAAACCCTTGAATGAGTAGTGTGTCTATACCTTTGACT
>NW_019942571.1:0-8325 GCF_002910315.2 Salvelinus sp. IW2-2015 | reverse complement strand
CTGTCATTCTCTCAACCAGCTTCACCCTGGAATGCTTTCCCAACAGTCTAGAAGGAGTCCCCATATGATGAGCACTTGTGGCTGCTTTTCCTTCACTCCTGTGGTCAACTCATCCAGAACCGTCTCAATTGGGTTGAGGGTCAGGTGATTGTGGAGGCCAGGTCATCTGATGCAGCGCTCCATCACTCTCCTTCTTGGTCAAATAGCCTTACACAGCCTGGAGGTGTGTTGGTCATTGTCCTGTTGAAAAACAAAATAATAGTCCCACTAAGTGCAAAACAGATGGATGTCGAATCGCTGCAGAATGTTGTTGGTAGCCATGCTGGTAAGTGTGCCTTGAATCTCAAATAAATCACAGACACTGTCACATGCAAGCACCATCACACCTCCCTTCCATGCTTCAAGGTGGAACTACACATACGGAATCATTCGTTCACCTTCTCTGCGCTCACAAAGACACGGCGGTTGGTACCAAAAATTTCAAATTTGGACTCATCAGACCAAAGGACAGATTTCCACTAGTCTAATGTCCATTGCTCGTGTTTCTTGTCCCAAGCAAGTCTCTTCTTCTTATTGGTGTCTTTAGTAATGGGTTCTTTGCAGCATTTCGACCATGAAGGCCTGATTCACGCAGTCTCCTCTGAACAGTTGATGTTGAGATGTGTCTGCTACTTGAACTCTGCGAAGCGTTTATTTGGGCTGCAATCTGAGGTGCAGTTAACTCTAATGAACTTTTCCTCTGCAGCATAGGTAACTCTGGGTCTTCCTTTCCTGTGGCGGTCCTCATGAGAGCCAGTTTTCATCATAGCGCTTGATGTTTTTTGCGACTGCACTTGAAGAAACTTTCAAAGTTCTTGAAGTTTCCGGATTGACTAACCTTCATGTCTTAAAGTAATGATGGACTGTTATTTCCCTTTGCTTATTTGAGCTGTTCTTTCTATAATATGGACTTGGTCTTTTACCAAATAGGGCTATCTTCTGAATACCACCCCTACCTTGTCACAACACAACTGATTGGCTCAAACACATTAAGAAGGAAATAATTCCACACATTAACTTTTAAAAAAGCACACCTGTTAATTGAAATGAGATGCATTCCAGGTGACTACCTCATGAAGCTGGTTGAGAGAATGCTAAGAGTGTGCAAAGCTGTCATCAAGGCAAAGGTTGGCTACTTTGAAGAATCTCAAATATTAAATATATTTTGATTTGTTTAAGACTTTTTGGTTACTACATATTCCATATGTGTTATTTCATAGTTTTGATGTCTTCACTATTATTCTACAATGTAGAAAATAGTAAAAATAAAGAAAAACCCTTGAATGAGTAGGTGTGTCTATACCTTTGACTGGTACTGTATATCAAACAGATAGACATTGTGATTCTCATAAATAGCCTCCTTTGACTGGTACTGTATATCAAACAGGTCGGCCAGGTTTTAGAACATCTGCCATGTTAGCGTATTTATTCTCTAAATGTTGATGATGTAACAATACGAGAGCTCCTCCTACAGTTCCCTATGAAATGACCCGCTGTAAACAAACAAAACAGAACTGCGAATTTAAAARAAGTTTTTATTGATTACCATTCTGCATAATGTACATCCAAGTCTGTACAGTGTTGGTGTGTCTTCGTTGGTTTTGAAAACTATCTGAAATAAAKAACACAATTTGGAAGTGTCAATTATCACTTAGCAATCGCTACAGTTGACTCGGAAGTTTACATACACCTTAGCCAAATACATTTTAACTCAGTTTTTCACAATTCCTGACATTTAATCKWAGTAAKYATTCRCTGTCTTAGGTCAGTTAGGATCACCACTTTATTTTWAYAATGTGAAATGTCGTAATAATAGTAGAGAGAATGATTTATTTCAGCTTTTATTTCTTTCATCACATTCCCATTGGGTCAGAAGTTTACATACACTCAATTAGTATTTGGTAGCATTACRTTTAAATTCTCCCGGAACYTTCAACTGCAATGACCCAACTAACTATATACACAGAGTATACTAAATATTAGGAACCCCCTGTTGCCCTCAGAACAGCCTCAATTCGTCTGGGCATGGAGTCTACAAGGTGTCGAAAGCATTTCATTTGGATGCTGGCCCATGTTGACTCCAATGCTTTCCACAGTTGTGTCAAATTGGCTGGATGTCCTTTGGGTGGTGGACCATTCTTGATACACACAGGAAACTGTTGAGCGTAAAAACCCAGCAACGTTGCAGTTCTTAACACAAACTGGTGCGCCTGGCACCTACTACCATACCCTGTTCAAAGGCACTTCAATATTTTGTCTTGTCCATTCACCCTCTGAATGTCACACATACACAATCCATGTCTCAATTGTCTCAAGGATTACAATCCTTATTTAACCTGCCTCCCCTTCATCTACACTGATTTCAATCAGTGGATTTAACAAGTGACATCAATAAGGGATCATAGGATTCACCTGGATTCACCTGGTCAGTCTATGTCAGGGAATGAGCAGGTGTTGTTCATGTTTTGTAGATGCAGTGTATAGGACTGGTTCATACATCACAACACTTCAAAGACATGAAATGTTCATATGATATATTTATTAATTTATATGTATGAGAGAGAGAGTTGAGGGGCAGATAGAGTGTGTGTGTGTGTGTGTGTGTGTTTGAACTAGCAGGTGTTCTAGGTGTGAAGCAGTAGTTTCTGTCTGTGTCAGCATGTAGTTGTGCAGTGCAGTCAGGGGATAGAAAAGTATGTCTCTAGTTCTATCAAACTGTGATGGAACTATCACACTCATACTGATTACTTTCTGTCTCACACTGTCTCCTTCTCCCCTCTCCAAACCTCCCCCCTCCTCCCCCACCTCTCAGGTTTGGGACGTACCCGGGCGTCGTCGTAAGGACATGTCTCCTGCCCCCATGCTGTTCCCTGTCCGTCCTGTCAAAGGAGGTGGAGCTGGGGGAGAGGACTGACCGATTCCTCAGGAATCTCACCTTGGAACGCATCGGTAGAGAGGTACACACACACGCACGCACGCACGGCACGCACGCGCACGCACGCACGCACGCACGCACGCACGCACCACACACACACACACACACACACACACACACACACACACACACACACACACACACAACACACACACACACCACACACACACACACACGTAGAGAGAGTTGCTCACTTACTTACAGAGGAATGTAGGTTCTGAACCAATCCTGCAGGAAATAAAGATCAGCACAGAAAGAAGGAAAAGTCAATAGTGCTTTATAAAAGGGACAGAAAATCATTGGTTTTTGGTACGGGGAGCGACCCCCCCTCTCCTGAAGCAAAGAGCCTAACGAGCTGAGTGTGTGGGAACTGGGAAGCTGAGCGTGACTTCATAATTCACTACAAACATCAAATGGACTTCTAACAACAAGTTGAGGTTCTGAATGCTTCAAGAGACAAAACACATAGACATTGTGATTCCATAAATAGCCTCCTTTCCTTGTTTCCTTTCCTTCATTAGTAGCTGATCTGAAAGAGAGGAAGAGAGGAGGCCTTTGTAGACTACTGAGATTCCGCGTAGAGAAGGGAAGAGAGAGGGGATGGAAGAGAGATTTGGGAGAGGTATAGGGAGAGTGGAGAAAGAATTGGGATGAGAGAGAGAGAGAGAGGGGGAAAGAATTGGATGAAAGGAGAGAGAGAGGAGGGGGAAAGAATTGGGATGAAAGAGAGAGAGAGAGGGGGAAAGAATTGGGATGAGAGAAGAGAGAGAGGGAAAGAATTGGGATGAAAGAGAAGGAGGGGAAAGAATTGGATGAGAGAGAGAGAGAGAGAGAGAGAGGGGGGAAAGAATTGGGATGAGAGAGAGAGAGAGAGAGAGAGGGGGAAAGAAATTGGGATGAAAGAGAGAGAGAGAGGGGGAAAGAATTGGATATGAAAGAGAGAGAGAGAGGGAAAGAATTGGGATGAAAAGAGAGAGAGGAAGAATTGGGATGAAAGAGAGAGAGAGGGGGAGGGAGAATGTCCATTGGTTTGAGCGCAAGCAGCAGCAGTTTGAGAGGAGCTCTGCTGCAAGCTGCTTCATCTCTCCCCTGGAGCTGGGTTGTCTCTGTCAGTTAAAGTGTGACTGGGCATGTTGAGAGTCCATAGCTCACTGAAGTTCAGAAACAGTGCAGCTGCAGGAACACAGACACAGCTGAAGGATCCAGGTCAGCGAAGTTTGGTAAAAAATCAAAACACATTCTGAAAGCAGACAGGAAGAGTGAACAGAACAGAACAGAGCGTACCAATAGCACATTTAGCTCATTTCCCCCTCGTTTTTCTCACCTCTCACCCCCCCTTCCTAACTTTTTGCCTAACCCACGGTCCAGTCTCCTCTCTCATCTCTTCTCTCTCTCTCTCTGCTCTCTCTCTCTCTCTCTCTCTCTCTTTCTCTCTCTCTCTCTCTCTCTCTCTCTCTCGTCTCTCTCTCTCTTTCTTTCTCTCTCTCTCTCTCTCTCTCTCTCTCTCGTCTCTCTCTCTCTTACACAGTGATCTTGGACAGTGACATCATTATGCTTAATGTTGCTCTGTGTTCTCTCACCTTCCTCTTTTTTGTATCAACCCCCACCCTCTCCACTGTTTCTCCCCTCCCCCTGTCTGCCTCCAGGTACAGACACACAGTGAGCCTGGCAGCGTGGCTATAATGTGTGGCTTCTGTAAGGCTCCTCAAGTCTTGGAGGCCACTAAGGGCTGTGCTACTGCAGGTCCAACTTCTGCAACGAGTGTTTCAGCTCTACCACCCCTGGGGAACGCTCCGCTCCCAGCACGAACACATACTGCCCACCAACAACTTCAGACCCAAGGTATGTGTTGTGTTTTGTGTGTGTGTGTTTACATAGTATTTGGGGGGTGATTGTAGGGGTTAACTGTGTTCATGAAATTGCTGTTTTTGTCCTGTTGTAATTTCCCTCTTCTCTGTAATCTACCATATCTCTATAACTTTTACCTGTGTCTTCTACAGTACCTCTCTCCTCTCTTCCTTCACCTGTTTCTTTCTCCCATACAGTCAATCTCTCTCCTCACCCTGTTTCCTCTACAGTCCCCTCTCTCTCTCCTTCACCTGTTTCCGTCTACAGTCAATCTCCTCTCCTTCACCTGTTTCCTCTACAGTCCCCCTCTCTCTCTCTCACCTGTTTCCTCTACAGTCACTCTCTCTTTTCACCTGTTTCCTCTACAGTCCCTCTCTCTCTCCTTCACCTGTGGTCTTCTACAGTACTCTCCCTCTCTCTCTTTCTCTTACCTGTTCCTCTACAGTCCCTCTCTCTCTCTCCTTCACCTGTTTCCTCTACAGTCCCTCTCTCTCTCCTTCACCTGTTTCCTCTACAGTCCCTCTCTCTCTTCCTTCACCTGTTTCCTCTACAGTCCCTCTCTCTTTTTCCTTCACCTGTGTCTTCTACAGTACCCCTCTCTCTCTCTTCTCCTTCATCTGTTTCCTCTACAGTACCTCTCTCCGTTTTCTTCACCTGTTCCTCTGCAGTACCCTCTTCTGTCCTTCGCCTGTTTCCTCTACAGTACTCTCTCTGTCCTTGCCTGTTTCCTCTACAGTACCTCTCTCTGTCCTTCAACCTGTTTTCCTGGAGCCACCCTCTCTCTACTCCCTTCACATGTTTCTCTACCTGTTACTCTCTCTGTACTTCACCTGTTTCCTCTACAGTAAACTCTCTCTCTCCTTCACCTTTTTCCCTCCACAGTGACTCTCTCTGAGTTTGGCTGGTGACCTCCCTTTTCTTCCTCCTCCTGTTATACTTCTTCCTCTCTCCTCCTTCTCCTCTCCCCCCTCCTCCCCCCTCCTTCCCCTGCCCTCTCCTCTCCTCCTCCTCTCCCCTCCTCTCCCCCCCCTTGCCCTCTCTCCTCTCATCCTCTCCCCCTCCTCCCCTTCCTCTCCGCCTCCTGCCCTCTCCTCCCCTCTCCTCTCCCCTCCTGCCCTCTCCCCTCCTCCCCTCTCCTCTCCCCTCCTGCCCTCTCCTATTCTTCCTCCTCCTCTCCCCCACCTCCCCTCTTGCCCTCTCTCCTCTCCTCCTCTCCCCCGTTCTCCCCTATTAGGTCCTAACGTGTCTGGAGCATGAGCAGGAGAGGTTGTTGTGGTACTGTCGCTCCTGCCAGAGACTGCTGTGTCCTCTCTGTAAGCTCCGCAGAGTCCACCACGGCCACAAGGTGGCGCCCATCGCACAGGCCTGCCAGGCACTAAAGGTATCTGTCTGTCTGTCTGTCTGTCTGTCTGTCTGTCTGTCTGTCTGTCTGTCTGTCTGTCTGTCTGTCTGTCTGTCTGTCTGTTAAACCATGAAACTACATGTTTGCTTGCTGATATTGTCATCTGTCTCTCTTAACACCTGAGGACAAAATCACCAAGGAGATCAACTACATTCTGGCCAATCAGGACACAGTAAAGGCTCAGATAACTCAGCTGGAGAGTGCCATCACACATATGGAGGTAAACTCTCTCTCCATCCTTTCTCTCTCTTTCATCCAATCCACTACTTTCTTCCCTCTATCCTTCGATTGCCTCTTTCTCTCCAACACAGTATAACCTTCATGCTCTTCTTTCCCTCCCTCTACCCCCTCCCTTCTTCCCACCTCCCCCACACCCTCTACCTGTCTCTCTCCCTTTAACCTCTCCCTTATACCCCTCTCAACTCCCTCTCTCCAGTTGAACAGTGCGTTGGCGAGGGAGCAGTTGTCCCAGTCTGTGAGGGAGCTGGGGGCGTCTCTAGCWGAGCGACAGGGAGCGTTGACCCTGGCCCTGGAGGGTGCCCGGCTGAGGAGGGGGGAGGCCCTGTCGGCCCAGGTGTCTGAGAGGAGGGGTCTGCAGGAGGACGGCGGGTTAATGGCCTACACACAGGAGCTGCTCAAAGAGACCGACCAACCCTGCTTCGTACAGGCCGCACGAATCACCCACAACAGGTACGGGTGGTAGATGCAAGACACCACATGCGCACCGCGCACACACACACCGCGGGTAAATAACAGGTGCAATATCAACGCTTAAAACGCTTACCAGCCCACGCCCCCTCTATATTTTCTCTTCGCTCGATTTCTTCTTCTTTTTTCATCTGTCTCTGACTCTCTCTTTCTTCTCTCCAGCTGGTGAAATGCGATAGAGAATCTGCAGTGTTTTCTCTCTCTCGGACTGATCCCTCCTTCAGACACTTCCAACGTGGACGGCCTCTGAGAAGTGAAACTCATCAAGCACATGGAATACATAAAGAGGTGCGTGTACGAGGTTAGGATCTGAAAAGGTAAATCATCAGCAACATGGAATACATAAGAGGTGCGTAGTACTGAGGTTAGTTCTGAAAGGTACTCATCAGCAACATTGGAATACATAAGAGGTGCGTGTACGAGTTAGATCTGAAAGGTAAACTCATCAGCAACATGAATACAGGTTAAGAGGTGCGGTACGAGGTTAGATCTGAAAGCTAAACTCCATCAGCAACATGGAATACATAAAGGAGTGCGTGTACGAGGTTAGATCTAGAAAGCTAAACTCATCCGCATCCACCAATATACTCCCCTTTTCTTCTCTGCCCTGCCCCTGCTTACGCCCCATTGGCTCCTGCTGATTGACACTGCAGCGGACGCTGGCCTATGACCAGCTTGTTCCTGTGCTGGCGAACTCCCCAGGACTCCGCCCCTGCCTGGCCACTTCTCCGTTGAGTTCGAGCGGCGATGGGATGACCGAGGCAGGCATGGGGAGGAGAAGGTCAGAATCCCAATGCTCAGATGGCGTGGCAACGCTGGAGGAGGTGGGCGGGACTAGTGCTGTGATTGACAGGCCCTGGAGATGGACAGGTGTACGTGGTTAAGGGTGAAAGAAGCAATAAGGCGGCGGGTTTGGAGAGTACAGCCGAAGCAGGTTTACCTGCACACACCACCTGGCACCAGGGGAGACACACACAGACACGTAGCGTACGCAAATTCATGATACAATTAATTTGATGGGAAAATTGTTTAACAAAAGTCAATACCCTCTTATGCTCAATTCCATCCCTTTCACCTTCTCAATTCCTTCATCGATCTCATCTTCTCTCTGCATAACCCACTCCCTCTGTTCTGCAACCCAGACTCCACGCACCCGAGCCCTCTCTCCATACCCATCCATCGTCCACGCCGTCCATCCTCTCCACCCGTCCAGCCTCTCCATCCCCCATTCCTCTCTCCATCCCCCATCCTCTCCACACCGTCCATCCTCTCCATCCCCCCATCTCTCCCTTCCCCATCCCTCCACTCCATCCTCCTCCCAGCCTCCCACCCGTCATCCTCTACCATCCCCATCGTTCTTCCAAAACCCGTCCATCCTTCTCAATCCCCCATC
>NW_019942570.1:106302-139959 GCF_002910315.2 Salvelinus sp. IW2-2015 | reverse complement strand
AGGTCGGGGTGTGACTAGGGTGGGTAATCTAGGTTGTTTTATTTCTATGTTGGCCTGGTATGGTTCCCAATCAGAGGCAGCTGTTTAGCGTTGTCTTTGATTGGGGTTCATATTTAGGCAGCCATTTCCCCACTGGATTTTTGTGGGATCTTGTTTATGTGTAGTTGCCTGTGAGCACTCCATAGCTTCACGTATCGTTTGCTGTTTTTTATAATTGTTTTGTGCGTTTCACGAATAAAAAGATGTGGAACCCATATCACGCTGCGCCTTGGCCCGAATGTTATTTCGATGATCGTGACACAAGCTGAACATTGAATGACCTTTGGCAATAATAATCATCATTAGTAACCAAAATGAATATGAACACCTCATCTTTAGACACAGTGTTTTACATAACTGGCAAGGGGCAGATTGTTCCCCTATCAAATGCAATGAGGGACAATTCTATTTCTGCTCCTGTTGTCTCGCTCCTGGTGACATTTGCCATGTATGAAATATGGCCCAGGATTAGCTTCACCACCCCCCCTACAGGGCAAATCCATTTCCTACCATGATTAATTTTGATGTTGCTTGGGATATTATTATTCACCTATTTGGTTCCGTCGGTGGCGGAGTTCCTTAGCCCTGTTTATAATTCAGGTTAGGTTGCAGCAGGAAGGGCTGTTATGTCTGCGTCCCTATTGCCACCCTATTCCCTGTATAGTGCACTACTATTGACCAGAGCCTTTTCTGCACTATGTAGGAAAAAGGGTGCTTTTGGGGATTCAGCCTAGGAAGGTAGCTCATGTACTCTCTCTCTCTCTGCAGACCCTGAATGTAATAAGATGGGAGAGGATTTTCTCTTCCAACAGCTCCACTGACGGAAATATCATTTGAAGGCTGCCTTATTATGAATGATCAGGTGCTCACTGGGAGCACAATGCAT
Source organism: Salvelinus sp. IW2-2015 (assembly GCF_002910315.2). Classification (NCBI taxonomy): domain Eukaryota; kingdom Metazoa; phylum Chordata; class Actinopteri; order Salmoniformes; family Salmonidae; genus Salvelinus; species Salvelinus sp. IW2-2015. The sequence continues at coordinate 139,034 of NW_019942570.1, read as the reverse complement.
TGTTGTATTACAAACCACAGAAGGTGTTCATGGAACAACAATGAATGTGAAATATGGGATGCTATTACTAACAGCAGAGCACAGGTGTAATAGCAGTGTTATTCTGAATGAAAAAGTAATCCAATTCCCTGAAAATGTAACAAAGGTTTTCCATCAATAAAACCACACATCCATGAAAGGATGCATTAATTGATGAACTCTGGATTGTATCGTAGGATAGCATGATTAGCAGAAGTCCCTAAGTCCCAAATTAGCATACTCCCTAAGCATGTGATGTGGAAACAAATGATCCACAAATCTACAGAATAAGCCTTGTAAGTACCCCAAACCCAGATTGTCATGAACACTCCAAATGATAATGCATGTGCATTTAGTCTTACTTGGAACATGTGAACAATAGCCTTTGCTTAACATAGGCCACCTAACAAAAGCAAGGGACAAGAGAAGATCTCGTAGGCTACATATAGAAGCTAATCAACATAATACAGCTGTACATTCCTCTCTCTACCTGAACCCTAAACCCTCCCCCTCTCCCCTCTCTCCACTGCAGCAGTAATGTTGTAAACATCTATCACCGTTAGAAACATCAGCCTGAAGAATGAAATCAATAAAGGCCCTAGGTTTCTTTTTGTCACTCCAAAGTAGGCTTCTTAGTGCTAGGACGTATGAGGTCTGTGTGGTCCGCTTGTCAGTTTCTTGTACCAGTGCCCCTTCTTGTACCCCCCCCCCCCCCCATTCAAATGATAATCCAGCAATATGAACCAGCCAGGACAATAGGAAATTAGTCTGCCCTACGAGCTGAGTCTGCCCATTTTTTTTTTTACCTTTTCCTAATAGTCTTGACTTTGCTGATAACTCCTTTATTGAGGGACTAAATAAATAAGACTGTGATATGCGGTTGTCTGACCTAGCTATATGAACGCACTAATTGTAAGTCGCTCTGGATAAGAGCGTCTGCTAAATTACTAAAATATCAATGTAAGTTACCTTCTTTGTGCAATCAGGCTGTAGAATAATGCCCAGGGTGTCTGGCAGAGTGAAGAAGGGTGTTTCTAATTTAAATGCAGCTTTTCAATGTCAGAAGAAGTCAGCACCTCTGCCAATTCCACCAGTCAAGCCTTTAGAGAGGGGAAACAAACAAAGGCACAGTTGTGGAGCATAACAATGTCTGCAATTAGGAAGCAGATTCTATTGCTTAGCAACAAACCCTGCTGCCACTATAGTGCTAAATGGATGACAGAGAGAAAACAGAGGCTAGAGATCAGAGGGACTGGACTGACTGACGAAGCCACAGAGGGGACTGAGAGTATCAGGAATCAAGGTAATACCCAGATGCAGACTGTCGAAGTAACACTGTTTATTATAGCAACAGGAGCAGGCAAAGACAGGTCAAGGCAGGCAGGGGTCGAAAATCCAGGGTAAGGCAATGGTACAGGACGGCAGGCGGACTCAGGGTCAGGCAGGATTCAGTAATCCAGAGGTGGAGCAAAGGTACAGGATGGCAGGCAGGCTCAGGGTCAGGCAGAGAGGTCAGGTGGGCGGGTACAGGTTCAGGACAGGCAAAGGTCAAACCAGGAGGACTAGCAAAGAGAAGCTGGGAAACAATAGGAGCTGACAGGAAAAACACTGGTAAGCTTGAACAAACAAGATGAACAAACAGACAGAACACAGGTATAAATACACAGGGGATAATTGGGAAGATGGGTGACACCTGGAGTGGGGTGGAGACAAGCACAAGGACATGTGAAACAGATCAGGGCGTGACAGAGAGGACAATTTGTCACCTGACTGGGAAAAATGAATCAAGTTTATTGCATTCACTGTGTACAGTAGAACAGGTCAATGCAAAGTGTGTTTCTACATTTGGTTGTGAATCAGCAGTTTTCTTTTGTTATGTCAGTCAGTGACAGTCTCTCAGTTAGCCCATGTCAGCTAAAATGTTTTAGATTGGTAAGTTAGTCTAGCCGGCTATTTAAACTTGTAGTAATCGTAGTAATCATGGTCGAATTACCAACCTGGGCCCCCCATTGACTATGTTAGTCACTCTCACTTAGATATCATATTAATTAAAAACGTCAAACATTTCTCTTCACCCTATGGCAAAATTTGTCGAATCCAGGAAATTAACTGTGCAACTTAAAAAATGTATTTCCACCCCTTGGCAAATTGTGCAGAATTGCATTTTAAAATTGCTAAATCTTCTGTCCGCCCATGGCAAAATGTGTAGATTTGCAGCAAACTTGCTTTAAAGTTGGAATATGTAACCTTTGTGAACCCGACCAAATTCTTATACGACTTTGTCATAGATCTGTCATTGAAAGCAAGTCTAAGAAGCATCTGTTCTATATGGGTATTTCTATGCTTCCCGTTCTTAAGTTTAGTTTTTGCATCTTTTACTTTTGGTTTTGCACACCAGCTTCTGCTTCAAAGAGCTGAAAATACAATATTTGGGGTTATGGAAAGTACATTTCAAAGCGGTTTAGATGATTCTCTACATTATACTTGCTTGTTTTGTCACAAACTGAAATTAAGTGAACAATTACAATTTTAGCAATCAGGCGATGGCGGAGAGATTTTCTGCATAGTGCATCTTTAAAACTGCGACATTTTCTCGAAGACCCATGGCAATCTTTGGGGTAATTGCAGGAAATGTATCCGCTGTCAAGAGTGGTGGCTCTAAAATGGCTAGGGCCAGCTCTGACTGGTGTGGATGTGGGTACGCAGACCCGCGAGCTACTTCACACCACTTGAGATGAAAATAGAGAGATTTACTCAAGCCTCGCTCTACCTCATAGCATAGCATCCCTAGCCACTTCATAGACCACAGTGGATCCCACCATTTGAGGGAAAGGGATGCTGCTGATGCAAAAGCAATCAAGACTCAAATAAGTTATTATAGAAAAAAAGTCTGACAATTGTTGTCACAGTGTAGCCAAGTACAATTCGTAGTGAGCGACACATATTTATTGGTGAAAACTACTGCTGTCAACAGGGTTGTCAGGCCTTGCCAACCCAGTTGACTCCTGAAAACCCGCCCACAAGGCCTGAAAACTGGCCTAATGTTTTTTTATCGCAGAAAAGAGAAGAGTTCCCACATTTAGCTAATAAACTATTTTCCAATAACGTTATTAAGCAAATTAAAAATGAAACTTAACTTCTAATGACCTAAGAAGCTAAATAATTATTGCCAAATAATGTGACTAATAAAGGAATTTGAATATGTCGCAAGTGAAAAGATAATTCGCCCTTATACTAAACATTAAAAAACGAAGACTTTTATGGCAATTGTGCCATTATTATGTACCAGATGTTAAGACTACAAACCGCTATAAATGGCCTATTTGCGAGATTGACTTGTCATTTCAATAGATATAGGCTAGGCCTAATGACTAAAATCTGGGTTTATGATTGTAATTAAACTTTGCCATGGTTTGGTTAGCTAGAAGCAGGTAGCCTATAGCCCCTGACAGGCCTACATCTAATTTCATATAGCCTACAGTAGCCTAGGCAAGATGTAAGATGAACAATTTAGCAGCTCGCTAAATTCAAATTGATGGACACATTTTTATTCAACATGAACAGTGAGGCTATTTCGAGGTAAGAGGTGCTTCTACTAAGCTTATGGAATCGTTTTAAAGTCATACCAAGAATCATTTAGCTATTTGATTTTGATTTTTAAGATCCCTTGAAGTAATTTTTTTAAATTTAAAACAATTATTTGATAATTAGCGCATACAAACACATTGAAAAACATATTCACTACATGGAGCAGATAGTCCCCCCCCCAAAAAATCGAAAGGAAGTTTGTTCTGAAGTGTCTGTCGGCAATTGCAATAGAACTGTGACCATGATCACAATAACTTCAAATTTCATTAACTAAATATGGCCATTAATAATTGCATAATAACACATGGCTACAACAACAATAAAAAATAGGCTATTTATTAAATCCGTTTGCCAGCTCCAGGTAGGTAGGCTACAGAAGTGGCACAAATTGATTTGCAATGACTCCAGTGATATCATAATTTCAACATATAAAAAGGCATAGAAATCAATAGGCTAATTGATGGCCAACAGACGCAAATGTATCATTCTCAAAATTTACTGTCAGTTTCACTGTGGTCTTTTCCCCATAACAGAAGGACACGAGGGAGTTCCATAACTTTCATTTCAAATGTCCACTTGCGCAGCGCTCGAGACCAAAGAACTGAGCATGAGTAAAACACTTCGCTTGGTACTGTTTTTCATAAGCAAAGTAGACAATGGAATGCAGTTTAAACCACCTACCTCTGACCGAATTTATCTAATGCGCTCTAGAGCGCCTAAAGTCGTTTTCCTGTGCTTTGTCACCGTTATAGCTTGATGTACAACAGTGCTAATGCATTAATATGTTTTATGGAAAAAGGGTTGGAAATAGGTATCACCATAATGACAGTCTAAATAGCGACAAAGTTTTCAAAGTAGCACAATTCACTGGAAAACTGCGAACGTGGCAAACATAGCTGTCAATCAAAATCACTGATTTGATAATTGGCCACGGAAGTGCACGCGCGTTGTGTACTCAAACAATTTGTTTCGTTGTGCGCATGTGCAACATATGAGTCGCAGTACAGAGAAGAATGAACTTTACTAGCTAGCTAGCACTCCAGTCTGGCAGCTCGGTTATATCAATATTTGACATCACATGAGAAACAAACAACATCAGGTGACAGCTGAGACAATGGACCTTGAGTTTTAATCCTGCTATTCTAGCTAGCTATTTAGAGCGTTTGTCCCATTGAACATTAGCAAGCGGACTAACGTTAGCTTGCCAGCCCACCCCACAAGAAACATGCCCCCATTAAAATTCTGCGCGAATCTTTCGTGGTTGTTTACGGATCTGCCAGAGTTTACCCAGAGAATCTATGCTGCTGCATCGGCTGGGTTTCAGGCTGTGGAGGCGGCATGGTTGTATGACTCTGACTTACAGGAGCTCCAGAGCGTCAAGAATGCTACTGGGGTTGATGTGGTGCTGATTAACACACCCCTTGGTAAGACAGAGAAGGGTTACTGGTGTAGCCAGCTAGCTATTATTATGTTAGTGTTGACAGCAGTCCAGGCTACTGTACTAGTACTAGCTATATACATGACACAAAATAAATACATTTTTTGACATTTGGAAGGAAACTCAACCTAACGTTACCTATATGTAAAAATATGCCTCCTACTGTTCCACAAGAATGTGCCACTATTTATTCTGAACATTGACTTGACAACTGTGTTTTGTAGGAGATGCTAAGGCAGGTGATCTTGGTCTGGGTGCTGTTCCTGGCAGAGAGGAGGACTTCAGAAAGGGTCTGGATCTGGCTATGCAGTACGCCAAGGCTCTGGACTGCAGGAGGTGAGAGCGACACACACACATTGATTGAGAGCACAGCTCATCTGAAGCCCACTGCACTATGCATCAGGTGACTGAAACAGCTTCACTGTACACCAGGGCTATTCAACTGGCGTCCTGTGGGCTAGATCCGGCCAGTTTATCAACTGTAGAATGGCCCTTTGATCAATTCTGAAGAAAAAAAAGATCAGCAAAAAAATGCAGAAATGTGATGTTTAGTGCCAAAGGGAGTACTCGTTCAATATTCTCCAATGGGAGAATCTGTTTTCCTGTAGTCCTGCCCATTAAGTGCTGTTAAACAATGTCACCCAACATACCAGTTATAGCCAATCAGAGCTGCTAACAGGGGTACAGGGTCTGTTTGCCCGCTTATCTGCGCGTTCACTGCAGATGAGATCACTACACTACCTGATACAGAGTGTGCTTTGCTCTTAACTCAGCGATAAGTTAATGGACTCAGTTATGGCTATCAAACTTTATCTGATCAACATCTAGCCTGCAACATCGCTTGCTTCGTAGTCTGCTGAGCATCATGATCTACTTTTGCATAATGATGTTCGGTGGCTAAGCAAGGGTAATAATGCTCTCAAGAGGGCAGCCAGTATGTGAGCTTAGGGTGGAGATGGTTGCTTTTCTCTGCGATTTCCGCCACAAGAAAGCAAACCGGTACAGAGCCTTCAGAAAGGAATCAAACCCCTCTTTCCACATTTTGTTACTCTTAAAATGGATTAAATTAGCATTTTTGTCACTGGCCTACACATAATACCCCATAATGTCAGTGGAATTATGTTTTTAGACATAATTTACAAATTAATTAAAAATGAAAAGGTGAAATGTAAGTATTCAACCCCTTTTATGGCAAGCCTAAATAAGTTCAGGAGTAAACATTTGCTTAACAAGTCACAAAATAAGTTTCATGGACTCACTCGGTCTGCAATAATAGTATTACACATGATTTTTGAATGACTGCCTCATCTCTTTACCCCACATACAATTATCTGTAAGGTCCCTCATTCGAGCAGTGCATTTCAAACACAGATTCAATCACAAAGACCAGGGAGGTTTTCCAATGCCTCGCAAAGAAGGGCACCTACTGGTGGAGGGGTAACAAAAAAGCAGACATTTAATATCCCTTTGAGCATGGTGAAGTTATTAATTACACTTTGTATGGTGTATCAATACACCCAGTCACTGCAAAGATACAGGCATCTTTCCTAACTCAGTTGCCGGAGAGGAAGGCAGGGATTTCACCATGATGCCTATGGTGACTTTAAAATAGTTTGAGTTTAATGGCTGTGATAGTAGAAAACTGAGGATGGATCATCATTGTAGTTACTCCACAATACTAACCTAATTGACAATGAAAAGGAAGCCTGTACAGAGTTAAATATTCCTAAACATGCATCCTGTTTGCAACAAGGCACTAAAGTAATACTGCAAAAATATGTGGCAAAGCAATTCACTTTTTGTACTGAATACAGTGTTATGTTTGGACAGGAAAGTAGAAATGTATTAATATGATGCAGATCAGCTGTGTTAAGTACAAATGTGTTCCATTATTTAAATAATTTGATGCACTGAATCTTAAAGTACTTAAATGAACTTTTAGCAACATTTAATTGTTATAAAAGTGCTTTATAACATTTTAATTGTTTGCATTGTTTTTTATACCCGTTTTAGGAAGAGTAATCCCATGTAGAAAATGTCTGGCCCCACTGTAAATAAATTGCCTTTTTCAAATCTGTCCCCGTAAGAATATACGCTGATTATACAAAGCATTAGGAACACCTGCTCTTTCCATGACAGACTGACCAGGTGAAAGCTATGATCCCTTATTGATGTCACTTGTTAAATCTACTTCAATCAGTGTAGATGAAGGGGAGGAGACAGGTTAAAGAAGGATTTTTTAAGCCTTGAAACATGGATTGTGTATGTGTGCCATTCAGAGGGTGAATGGGAAAGACACGATTTGTGCCTTTGAACAGGGTCTGGTAGGACATGCCAGGCGCACCGGTTTGTGTCAAGAACTGCAACGCTGCTGGGTTTTTCACGTTCAACAGTTTCCCTTGTGTGTCATGAATGGTCCAGTACACAAAGGATATACAGCCAACTTGACAACTGTGGGAGGCCTTGTAGTCAACATGGTCCAGCATCCCTGTGGAACGCTTTCAACACCTTGTAGAGTCCATGCCTCCACAAATTGAGGCTGTTCAGAGGGCCAAAGGGAGGGTGCAACTCAATATTAGGAAGGATTTCCTAATGTTTGGTATACTCAGTGTAGTTGAATAGCCCTGCTGTACACCATGTGACTTAAGATACTGTACACCACAAAACGCGTAGGCAACTATACAACGCAGGAGTGGCTTTGGGACAAGTCTCTGAATGTCCTTGAGTGGCCCAGACAAAGCCCGGACTTGAACCCGATCGAACATCTCTGTAGAAACCTGAAAACAGCTGTGTAGCGATGCTCCCCTTCCAACCTGTCACAGCTTGAGAGGATCTGCAGAGAAGAATGGGAGAAATCCCCAAATAAAGGTGTGCCAAGCATGTAGCGTCATACCCAAGAAGACTCGAGTCTGTAATCAAATCAAATCAAATCAAATTTTATTAGTCACATACACATGGTTAGCAGATGTTAATGCGAGTGTAGCGAAATGCTTGTCGCTGCCCAAGGTGCTTTAACAAAGTATTGAGTAAAGGTTCTGAATAATTATTTATGTGATTTTTCTGTTTTTATTTAATACATTTGCAAAAATAGTCTAAACCTGGTTTTGCTTTGTCATTATGGGGTATTGTGTGTAGATTGAGGGGAACGACGATTTAATCCATTTTAGAATAAGGCTAAATGTAGAAAAGTCAAGGGGTCTGAATAATTTCCAAATGCACTATATATCTATATGCAACATGTAAAGTGTTGGTCCCATGTTTCATGAGCCGGCAAAAAGATCCCAGAAATGTTCCATATGCAAAACAAAAAGAAGCTTTTTCTCACAAATTTGTTTACATCCCTGTTAGTGAGCATTTGTCCTTTGACAAGATAATCCATCCACCTGACAGGTGTGGCATATCAAAAATATGATTAAACAGCATGATCACTACACAGGTGCACCTTGTGCTGGGGGACAATAAAAGGACACTCTAAAATATGCAATTTTGTCCAACCGGCCTCACAACCACAGACCACGTGTAACCACTCCAGCCTTGGACCTCCACATCTTCACCTGCGGGATCATCTGAAACCAGCTACCAGGACAGCTATTGGACCTAAGGAGTATTTTTGTCTGTAATAAAGCCCTTTTGTGGGGAAAATCATATTTTGATTGACTGGGCCTGGCTCAAACTGTCTCCCAAGTGGGTGGGCCTATGCCCTCCTAGGCCCACCCATGGTTGCGCTCCTGCCCAGTCGGGAAATCCATATGGCCAAATAAATGTATTTAAATTGACTGTTTTCCTTTACAGAGTTCATATAAAGTCAGACATTTTTGCATGTTGTGATTTATATTTTTGTTAAGTGGGCCGACTATTAGAGGATCCTGCCAGAAAGTAAAGTGTTGGTATTTATAACCTTTCATAAATTAAATGTTTCCTCAGGATCCACTTGATGGCTGGGAGGGTACCTGTGGGTGCGGACCGAGCTACCATTGCCGTGGAAATGGAGGACACCTTTGTACAAAACCTAAAACATGCTGCCGATGTCCTCTCAAATGTGAATCTCCATTCAAGGGGCTTTATAGTCCAGAACTAAGTTTAATATGTGTCTGGCCCATAGTATTTGTAATAAGGAGTCCCGTTTTGTGTTTTGCTTTTTTCTCTCAGGAGGGCATCACTGGCCTGATTGAGCCCATCAACACACGGATAACAGATCCCAGATATTTCCTGGACAGTCCACATCAGGGTAATGCTAGTGATGCTTTTCCATGGCAAGGTAGCCTGGGAATCAAAACTTATTGAAACATAGCATCATTCCCAGGCTTTAGGCATAGCCCTATAAAGACAAGCAATCAAAATGAAGACTTACAGTATTTAAATGTGTATTTGTGAACCAATGTCAACATTCACTGCACAAGTGTAATTGTTTTACTTATACTGTTTAATCTTTCACCCTAGCGGCTGCAATCCTGCAGAAAGTTGGCCACCCAAATATTAAACTACAGATGGTAAGTAGTACATTCGTCAGTTTATCTTGATGAACAGTGCCATTAATAGGGCTAGGTAATAGTTTATTACTTAGTCTACTGCCATCAGATCCTAGCCTGGCCAGTGGTTCAAGATCTCTTTGTGTTCTTATCATTGTTTGGTGTAACAAGGAGTTGGCATGATGGCTAAACAGAGCTTTCTCTCTGTTTGGAACTAATGGTTTAGATACACACCGAGCAATTATTGAGTCAAACTTTTAGGCAGTGGCTGAGCCAGACAAACATACAGCCAGAAGACAGAACAACAAAACATCTTGTTTGTTTGTGTCCCACTAGACATACAGTATTTTGTTCTAGGAAGTGACTTGCCTGTTGCAAAAAGTGTCTGTCTGTCTCTTGGGAGAACCTATCCTAGTTTGTATTCAGTAACCTGAGAATTCCCTCAGCTTTAAGGCAGTTTGTAATATGGAGAGGTTCTTCAAATCCCTGTATATTCTACTGCTTAAATCTTACTGACAGAAGCCATCTTGTGTCCCTCTGTGTGCTGCAGGATGTCTTCCACTGGCAGATAATGGACAGCAACTTGACACAGAACATACACAAATATTTCCCTCTCATCGGTAAGTGGTGTTGTTTGTGATACTAGTTACACAGGAAACAAACATACTAGTCCATACCATCAGCAGCAAATCGGGCACATCAGACGGTATCCATCTCCACATGATTGACCTATGATAGTTGTAGAAAATGTTATTACTTTAATGGTGATGAAATATCCATTTTCATTCTCTTTTACAGGTCACATCCAGATAGCCCAGGTGCCCAGCAGGAACGAGCCCGACAGTGCAGGAGAACTTAACTTCCCATATCTCTTCAGTCTACTGGAGGAGTTGGGTTACCAGGGATACATCGGCTGTGAATATAAACCACTAGGTGGGATCCATCCCAAATTGCACACTATTCTTGACCAGGGCCCTAGTCAAAAGTAGTGCACAATGTAGGGAATATACCATTTGGGACTCTGAACTACCTTTAGGTTGCGTTTACACAGGCAGCCCAATGCTGACCTGATTGGTCAAAATACCAATTAGTGAAAAAAAGGGCTGGCTGTTTAAATACAGCCTACAGTTCAATTCACTGTTACATTATAGATTGAAGTGAGGCAAGAACCAGTTTAATCTTCATGATAATGGCATTGTGTGTTAACAGTTGATACTTATTTCAGGCTCTACAAATGAAGGTCTTGGTTGGGTGAAAGATTACTTGAAGCGCAACAAGAGAGAGGACCACGCATGCAAACAGTTGCCAGTACCAGCCTTTCCATAGAGGCAACAGTCATCGCTGATGAGTCTTCCACTTTATTTGAACTCAGATAAACAGTTCATTATTGTGAAATGGGCTTATTAAACAGCAGCCTAAACACTTGACTGACATAGCTCTTATTGATGTTTCGACTAAGAATGTGGTGAGAAGTAGTATGATTAGATCATTTGTTTGCAGTTGTCTTTATCCAATAAAGTCCTGTGTTGTACCCATACTCTCTCCACTCCCAATGTTGCACAACACCCACATGTATACAGTAGTACCATACTCACATCTGTCAAGTTAGTTATCACACTAGAATACACTATAAGGTTTATTGTAGCATTTCATATGTACACGTTTCAGAATGCCTATACTGTTGACATCATGCAATATCCAGTGTTCTTACCTTCAAAACAAAAACATTTCTAAATCCATTATAAATATCCAAATCCTTCATTACTTTTTAATAAGGAACTTCATACAATACTTGGTTTCCTTAATTTTAAATGTGTGCAAACTTAAGTCTTACGGTATTGTAATGACATCGCTAAACTGATGCGTGGGTGTGTTATTACAATGTTGTACACAAGCTGGATCCTATGCCCAATCTGTAAACAGACCAGCTATACACTCAACCCTGTCAGAATGTAGCTAGTCAGTAGTCCAATTGCAATAATAACACTTATTTCTTAATGATGCGATCAGGGCAAACTAAGGCACTTTAGGATGAAGATATGGCAGTTGGGCAAATTGAGTAGCGGGTTTGACACTTATAGGACACAATGGGAAGAAAAAAATCAATTACCCAATATTGCAGCAATCTTTCCCCTCTGCAGAATACTTGAGACTGAATTGTGTGCTGTGGTGATCTTGAGAATCTATTCCTAGACTTTGGCAAGGCACAGTATCCAAGAAACATCTTAATTCCTTAATTCGTATGATTTGAACACCTACATATCTAAATGGTTTACGAGTTGGAGAATAGGGTCTAAATTTAACACTTTTGCACAATACTGACTTGTTTACAGTCCAATTCACAGGTTGGGGAATGAGATCCACTTCAGGTAAGATTTCTAATGTACATGTATGGTGGATGATCTCTGATCTGAAGTAAAGAGGTATCAGCTGAATGGGAATGTAGCGTAGCGGTTAAGAGCATTGGGCCAGTAACTGAACGGTCAGTAGTTCGAATCCCCAAGCAGACTAGGTGACAAAATCTGCTGATGTGCCCTTTAGCAAGGCATTTAACCCCAAGTCACTCTGGATAAAAGCCTGCTAAATTACAAAAATGTTGTGCCATAGTACATACAGTACTATGGCATTAGATCATACTAGCCTGAAAGTCTCACCCCCGTTTCATTCTACCATACCACCACTAACCTCCAAGTCAATGAGTAATAGGCTCATGTTGCCATTGAAAATTGGGGCGAATTGCATAATCTCTGGGGCACTGTTCAGTGCAAAAAGCATGTCTTCTTCAGTTCAATTCTGTCACTATGAAGTAGTGACAGCTAAATAGCATTGTTACAGTAGGTGCCCCCTGTCTGTGAGGACCAATGTCCACTGCAGGAGGCAACCCTACCTGCATGTACATAATTATCTCAAATACCTTGACACCGGTGCCCCCGCACATTGACAGTACCAGTACCCCCTGTATATAGCCCGCTATTGTTATTTACTGCTGCTCTAATTATTTGTTTTTCATGTCTTACTTTTTTGTTGTTGTTGATTTAACCGGCGATAGCCGACACCCGCATAGCTGATGTTTTAGCGGCGTCAGAAGTGTAACTGCGTACGTTGGAGCTGTCAAAATCGGTGAGCAGCTGTTCTTGATCATTGTCACGAATCCACACCCGTCTATGTAGCCTAAACGAAAGTTTAGGCTACATAGAAATAATGGCGCTCAATTTGAAAATCATTCACCTAAACAATGAGTATTCTTATCAGCCTAATCAAGGTGTATTTTACAACTCACATTCTTATGTTCAAACTTGTAAACGGCTCCATGGAATTTCTCAATGCAATGTCGTGCAGCCAATGGCAAAGTCCACTTTAGGTACAGGTACAGAAAACAAGTTTCTAGAAAAGTTTGCTAATGTATTAAAAATAAAATACCATATTTACATAAGTATTCAGACCCTATGCTATCGCCCTATGATCACCCTTGATGTTTCTACAACTTGATTGGAGTCCACCTGTGGTAAATTCAATTGATTGGGCATGATTTGAAAAGGCACACACCTGTCTATATAATGTCCCACAGTTGACAGTGCATGTCAGAGCAAAAACCAAGCCATGAGGTCGAAGGAATTGTCCGTAGAGCTCCGAGACAGGATTGTGTCGAGGCACAGATCTGGGGAAGGGTACCAAAACATTTCTGCAGCTTTGAAGGTCCCCAAGAACACAGTGGCCTCAATCAATCTTAAGTGGAATTAGTTTGAACCACCAAGACCCTTCCTAGAGGTGGCCGCCCAGCCACACTGAGCAATCAGGGGAGAAGGGCCTAGGTCAGGGAGGTGACCAAGAACCGATGGTCACTGACAGAGCTCTAGAGATCCTCTGTGGAGAAGGGAGAACCTTCCAAAAGGACAACCATATCTGGAGCACTCCACCAAATCAGGCCTTTATGGTAGAGTGGCCAGACGGAAGCCACTCCTCAGTAAAAGGCACATGACAGCCTGCATGGTGTCTGCCAAAAGGATTCTCTGAACAAGATTGTCTGGTCTGATGAAACCAAGATTGAACTCTTTGGCCTGAATGCCAAGCGTCACATCTGGAGGAAACCTGGCACCATCCCTACAGTGAAGGATGGTGGTGGCAGCATCATGCTGTGGGGATGTTTTTCAACGGCAAGAACTGGGAGACTAGTCAGAATTGAGGCAAAGATGAACGGCTCAAAGTACAGATTCTTGACGAAAAGCGCTCTGGAGCAGGTTAGGACCTCAGACTGGGGCGAAGGTTCACCTTCCAACAGGACAACGACCCTAAGCACACAGCCAAGACAACGCAGGAGTGGCTTCAAGACAAGTCTCAATGTCCTTGAGTGGCCCAGCCAGAGCCCGGACTTGAACCCGATCGAACATCTCTGGAGAGATCTGAAAATAGCTGTGCATCAACGCTCCCCATCCAACCTGACAGACCTTGAGAGGATCTGCAGTGAAGAATGGGAGGAACTCCCCAAATACAGGTGTGCCAAGCTTGTAGCGTCATCCCCAAGAAGACTCGGTGCTGTAATCGCTGCCAGTACTCACTACTCAAAGTAATGAGTAAGGGTCTGAATACTTACGTAAATGTGATATTTCAGTTTGACATTTTTTTAAATAAATTAGCAAACATTTCTACAAACTTGTTTTTGCTTTGTCATTATGGGGTATTGTGTGTAGATTGATGAGGGGGAAAAAACGATTTAATACATTTTAGAATAAGGTTGTAACATATGACAATGTGGAAAAAGTCATGGGGTCTGAATCCTTCTCGAAGGCACTGTATAATGCCATGAGCCGCTTGTGAATTTGACAGCTCTAACGCTGTTTCACCTCCGACACCACCAAAACAACAGCTATGTGGATGTCGGCTAAAGCGGATCTGATTTAATAGAGCCCTTCATGTGCTTTAAAGCTAGTTCGTTGCTACATCAATTTTGGGACATCTAAATTAATGATGTATACCCATTGGTTCTTAAAGAATATAACTTAGTTCAACTGCGGTACTCTATCAGAACCACAAATATAATCTTATTTTACTCCAATGTATGTAAACAATGTAAATGTAAACAAACACTGTGCACCCTCAAAACAAGTTAAAACTATAATTTTGATACCAATTTTTCCAGGCACATCCCTCAGCTTTTTACCAAAACACAGGCCGGGTGACAAGCCGGTAAGGTCATATCTTTAAAGGGATGGTGCAAGATTTTTGCAACGTCAGATGCCATTTCTATGTCTCTGCGTGCAGTTTGAAGGAAGTTGAAGGTAGTTTTGCGAGCCTAATTAGCGTTAGCGCAATGACTGGAAGTCTACAGGTACAGCTTCATTGCCAAAATCTTGCACTATCCCTTTAACAATAGTGTGCATCTTTTCTCCCAGTGGTAGAATGAATAAAACACTGATACATTGCACAGGAAGCTTTGACATGTGAACTCTTTGATTCGCTGATTTAGCACTTTTCAACAATAACATCCTTTTTTGTGTCCCACATGCCAAGACGGCCTATAAATGAAGCCGCCTGTCTGGAACTACACCTCCCAGCAGCCTGTTTCTCTGTGGCCCACCTGGCCCTGATTGGCCCTCCAGGCCTACAGCAGGCCTGTCCACAAGTTGTAGCAGGCTGTGTTGATCACAGACTCCAGGTGATGGTACATGGACACCAGCTGAGGCGAGGGGCTGTTCCTAGGCTGCGGTTGGGATGGCAATGGCTCCCTAAATACAACCTTGAGGCTCTGGAGGGAGGAAGGAGGCAAAATAAAGTTCAATTGAAAACAATGTCATCTCACCTTAAAGCGTATAAGGAATTCATATAGTGTAGCTATAGAATGCTATAAAGAGCATAACAAGGGGAAGACATCACACTGACTCACCGTTTTTCCTGCCTGATTTTCAAGGAAGACCAGAACAAAGCAGTCAGTGAATTTCTGGTTCAGGACAGCCTGAAAGAAAGAAGGGAACGGCAGAACAGCTGTTCATTTCAAGCTATAATGACTTACAATTCCATCCCCCCTATTCCCCACAGTATAACTTTGAACAAAAATAGGTGACTGACTACAGTTAATGGGATCTTGTGTTTGAACTATTTATAGTATTTTGCTCTCTGGGACAAAAAAGGAATAGTGTGTGACTGATGTTTGCTAGGGAGAGAAGGGCAGGTTGAGTTTATGTCACCATCTACAGTACTAGGGCAGAACATCTTCACAAGAGAAGTAGTGAGGGGGATGTTCTTTTGATCTCAAGTCTCTCAATTACCAAACTAAGTAGTGACTAACCTCTTGACACCGACAATCATTCCCCATAAGACTCCCATAATCTCCCTTGAGAGCCGCATTTCACATTTTTACACAACGCTAAAACCCTTCTTCCAAACTGCAGAGGTCTCTCAATTTTAGATTTTTTAATATACACATTTTTTCCTTCATCACATTCAAATTGTTCTTGCTTTCCCCTGTCACAAATAAAAGTTAGAAGCCTGAGAGAAACCTTAGAAAAGTTCAAGGGTACTTGAGGCAGTTCCTGATAGCGGATTAGTCCATAAGAACTTAACAAGATCACCTCCAAAATTCATTGAAATCAAATAGGGGATGGAATTCATTATAGAATATTACACATATAGAGTGATACAGTATATTTCTTGAATACATATCGTATATAAACAGTGGAGTCCAATGACAGAGCTATAGGAACTTTGATACAGGCACCCATGCTAATAACAACGTCTGCAGCTCAAGGAGATAGTTTTGATGTTGTTGCATGCAGTGTCAAGATACAGTTTGACTTGAAGCGGATGCAATCACAATGAATGTGAAGGAGAAAACGGGATAATTAATTTGCTTAGCGGGGTGCTTTCCCCTGTTTCTCTACATTATATTCTGCTGGAGGTACAGCAGCTGGTGGTGCTCTGCTGTATTCCTATGTATGCAAGTGTGTACATACTCCATATGAAGAGGACAGCTCTAGTTAAGTGAACAAAGCACCTCTTAATTTACTGGAATGGTAGTGTTCAGTAGGGAGAAAGGTTTTGCTACCTTTTCCATTGCAGATTTTGTTACATGTGCTCTACTGAACATGACCTTGATTTAGTGGTGGTTGAGCTCTGAAAGCCGCACTCTGGAACCCATTTTGACGAGCAATTTTAATTGTAGTGTAATTGTGGACAAAGTGCTGTAGGGAGTTGTAGTTTTTACACTGAACACAAATATAAACGCAACATGTAAAGTGTTGGCCCCATGTTTCATGAACTGAAAGAAAAGATACCAGACATTTTCCATATGCACCAGACATTTTCCATATGCACAAAAAGCGTATTTCTCTCAAATTTTGTTTACATCCCTGTTGGTGAGCATTTCTCCTTTGCCAAGTTAATCTATCCACCTGACAGGTGTGGCATATCAAGAAGCTGATTAAACAGCATGATCATTACACAGGTGCACCTTGTGCTGGGGACAATAAAAGACCACTCTAAAATGTGCAATTTTGTCACACAACACCACAGATATCTCAAGGTTTGAGGGAGCATGCAATTGGCATACTGACTGCAGGAATGTCCAATAGAACTGTTGCCAGATAATTAAATGTTAATTTCTTTACTATAAGCCACCTCCAATGTCGTTTTAGAGAAATTGGCACTACGTCCAACCGGCCTCAACTGCAGACCACGTGTATGGTGTTGTGTGATTTGCTGATCAGCGGTTTGCTGATGTCAATGTTGTGAACAGAGTGCCTCATGGTGGCGGTGGGATTATGGTATGGGTAGGTATAAGCTACGGACAACAGCATTTTATTGATTGCAATTTGAATGCACAGAGATACTGTGACGAGATCCTGAGGCCCATTGTCGTGCCATTCATCCGCCGCCGTCACCTCATGTTTCAGCATGATAATGCACGGCCCCATGATGCAAGGATCAGTACACAATTCATGGAAGCTGAACATTTCCCAGTTCTCCATGGCCTGCATACTCACCAGACATGTCACCCATTGAGCATGTTTGGGATGCCCTGGATCGACGTGTACGACAGCGTGTTCCAGTTCCCGCCAATATCCAGCAACTTCGCACAGCCATTGAGGAGTGGGACAACATTCCACAGGCCACAATCAACAAATTGATCAACTCTATGCGTTTTCTGATCCACGCCCCAACCTTTTGTTAAAGGTATCTGTGACCAACAGATGCATATCGGTATTCCCAGTCGTGAAATCCATAGATTAGGCCTAATGAATTTATTTCAATTGACTGATTTCCTTATATGAACTAACTCAGTAAAATATTTGAAATTGTAGCATTTTGCATTTATATTTTTGTTCAGTATATATGTTTTTGTAGTGTTTATATCCGTATATATGTTATATTAGTGGTTTTGTTCTTACCAGATACTGAATGCCACTCTGGTCAAAGTGTCGGCAGCTCTGAGGGAAGCGAGTCAGCAGCACTTTGATCAGACTCTGGTACCAGCTGGGACTCATGGTCAAGAAACAACCCTGTGGGAACACATTGAAAGAAAGATGGAGGCCTGGGTCACACAGTGCTGAATGCTCTCACAGTGTTATTGCGCAACGTTTTGACCCTATAGGAACAGAGGAGAGGAAGCCTTGAAAGAATGATGGGCCGCACATTGCTGAAAACACACAAAGTTTGATTGTACAATGTTTCGAACCGAAGATCTGAACAAGAGACAAACAAATGCTTGACACTGACCAGTTACCACCCAAATTCAAACCAGCACCAGCTACATAAGACCTACTATTGGAGGAACAATGAGCCTAAACACTGAGAAAAGGATACATCAGGAATTAAGTTAAGATCTTTCAAAATCTTCTTCTAGATATTCCCTTGCAAATTAAAACATGGCCAAATAGTATACGCCAATTACTCAATTGGCTTTGAATCTAACATTTATAAAACATTCCTTGGCTGACAATGATCAGTGATTCCCTGGCATACATCTATGAATAGCAGAAAATTAGTAGAGAAGAGGATCGGAAGGGAAGACGAGGCAGCGGGTGAGCTGTAGGGAGCTTTCCAACGGCGACCTCTGCAATGCTGCAGAGCCTACTCAGTTCTCACAGTCCATACTTCACTACATTTTTAATCTGTGTTCAGATCACTGACTGTGAAGTTTCCATTCCACTTCTTCTTTAACATGGACATATAAATAGGATGTTTGGGTTTTTAATTAGGACTTTTCTGTTGATAAATGCCGAGATCCCTGTGGGAAAGACACAGCTAGTTTGAAGAGCACAGCGTTGATTAAGATACATAACTATCTCTTTGAAGAGGGCAGCTCTCTACTGTAGCTATACCTCCACACTAAAATAAAGAAAAAGGGTAGCTCTCTACTATAAACCATTGTCTTGTCCCAAATGGCACCTTTTTTCCTATATATGTAGCCTAATGTTGGAGCTTTCTGATCTTTGCTTCTAAGCACTCTTGCTTTAAAATTCATCTCAATATTAATTCTCAATAGTAACTGCCGTCCTTTACTTGTTCTTGAATTTCCAAACATTGGAAGACCACTGAGAAATGTTGTGAACCAAAGCAGCGTTTAGCTACAGCAGTATCCCACATGGTACCCTATTCCCTATATAGTGTACTACTTTTGACCACAGCCCTATGGGCACTGTTAAAAAGTAGTGCACTATATAGGGAATAGGGATGTAACCACAGAATAGATATACAGTAACAAGACATTGGCACGGCGGGGTAGCACAGCGCGGCAGAGTAGGTAGCACCGCAGAGTAAGTAGAACAGCGCGGCAGAGTAGGTAGCACCGCAGAGTAAGTAGCACAGCGCGGCAGAGTAGGTAGCACAGCAGAGTAGGTAGCACCGCAGAGTAAGTAGCACCGCAGAGTAAGTAGCACAGCGCGGCAGAGTAGGTAGCACAGCAGAGTAGGTAGCACATCAGTAGTAGGTAGCACAGCAGAGTAGTAGCACAGCAGAGTAGGTAGCCACAGCAGAGTAAGGTAGCACAGCAGAGTAGGTAGCACAGCAGAGTAGGTAGCACAGCAGAGTAGGTAGCACAGCAGAGTAGGTAGCACAGCAGAGTAGGTAGCACAGAGGTACGTATCTATCGCCTTCAGAAGATGATTTCAAGCTAGAAATGGAGTGGATGACGTGACAGTTTGTTATGGATGAAACCTATGGGAATCATCAAAATAAAGCATCTACATTCAGTCTTCAGCAGGACTGATGCAAATCCTGCAGCTCTGTGGGGACTCACAACAACAGAGATATGACAGAGGATCAAGAAAAACCCAATCGAACCACACACAACACATATCTATGTAACACCTCATACTGCACATAGCCAAATCCTACTACACATCATCACAATTCAGATATACTGTATGCATAGACATGTTTCCCAGCTGTGCTGGGGGATACGACGGCACCACTATCCTTATGTTGATGTCAGGATAACGCCTGTGTGGTTATTATAGGGAGGATACGGCTCTATTCTCTACCTGCCGCACCATAAGGGATGAGCTGCTGCAGTGCACAGTGGGAAGGCTGTTAGACCTGGAGGAGCTGTCAGTCACAGAGTGAGCAGCCCAGGAGCCCACAACCACTGGCTCCGGGGAAGGTATAAGGGCTTTTAGAGAGAGCTTGTGATTATCATGATTCCTTTCTCCATGGATGACGAGCCGCGTTTCTCTCCTCTCCAACAACAAATGTGCACATGCACGCACACCTCTGTGATTATCACCGTCGTCCAAGGATGCTTTGTTTCTCTCCTCTCCAACACACACAGATGCAAGCCTCTGTGATTATGAGGCTCTCGGTCTCCTCGAGTAGGCAGGATTGAGCAGGCCTGGCCCACCCTCCTTCTCTACTGACTAAGAGGGCATTAACCTTGAATACCATCTCCACGAGAAGCCACCCGCCCACCAGACATTTGGAAAATCACAGACGCATTGTTGCTCCAACCATCGTGTAATTGGAGCAGGGTACTTTAAACTGAGTATAATGAAGAATAATTGAAATGATTGGAGCTCTCAAGAAAGGCCATAGGGATCTTTATTTTACAAAACCAACAAGTGGAGGCTATATGGGTAGCATCAGTAACTAACTATTGAATTAAAGTGGCCAGAGTTCAGGTGGGCCTCCACTCTGCAGGAAACAAAGAAAAGGATGGGTGCTCAACAACGACAACAATCATGAGAATGGCTTACCAAGAAAAACTTCCAAAAGACTAATTCCAGGTAAAAGGGAGTTTGATCTATTTTACTTTGTTGAGTGCTCCAACTCCTTTCTAACTGGAATTAGTCCTTTTTAACTTTTTCTTGATAAGCCCTTCTCATGATTCTCTGGATTGAAGTGTTGTTTAATTATTGTAGAAGGGATCATCTGTTCTCAGTGACTTACTGCTGTTAACTAAATCAAATGTATCCATCTAACAAGCATAACTTTAATGGGTAGTCATTTAAAAGGATACAAGACTAACAGGAAACTCTAGTCAAGGCTACAGCACTGACACAATACATGCTTATCTACCTGCAGAGGTACCTATCCAAATCCAATCACGACTGGAACACAATAACCTAATACAGACATGGCATGATACTGGAAATTAGGCTATTGCATCTAATACGTGTACATCTGACTGGAACCATCCAATCTCTCTGAATGGAGGCACAATCCAATCAACGACCGGATGTGTTTTAATAATAGGTGTAGTAGGCTCAATAATTATGCTGTATGTGTACAGTAGAGTGTGTTGATTGGCTTTTGAGATTATTCCTCAACAGAGAGACCAGCGAACAGAGCAGCATGCTATAGAGGTGCCTGCTGCCAAATCAACACAGCAGCAGGCTGAGAAGAGGTGGTATGTAGTAGTGAGGTGAGTTGGCCTGCAGTAGTGAGATGAGGTGGTGTGGTCTGTAATAGTGAGGTGGTGTGGTCTGAAGTAGTGAGGTGAGTTGGTGTGGTATGAAGTAGTGAGGTGGTGTGGTGTGGTATGTAGTGGTGAGGTGAGTTACATTTACATTTACATTTAAGTCATTTAGCAGACGCTCTTATCCAGAGCGACTTACAAATTGGTGCATTCACCTTATGATATCCAGTGGAACAACCACTTTACAATAGTGCATCTAACTCTTTTAAGGGGGGGGGGTTAGAAGGATTACTTTATCCTATCCTAGGTATTCCTTAAAGAGGTGGGGTTTCAGGTGTCTCCGGAAGGTGGTGATCTGACGTCCCGCTGACCTGGCGTCGTGAGGAGTTTTGTTCCACCATTGGGGTGCCAGAGCAGCGAACAGTTTTGACTGGGCTGAGCGGGAACTGTACTTCCTCAGAGGTTGGGAGCGAGCAGGCAGAGGTGAATGAACGCAGTGCCCTTGTTTGGGTGTAGGGCCTGATCAGAGCCTGAAGGTACGGAGGTGCCGTTCCCTCACAGCTCCGTAGGCAAGCACCATGGTCTTGTAGCGGATGCGAGCTTCAACTGGAAGCCAGTGGAGAGAGCGGAGGAGCGGGTGACGTGAGAGAACTTGGGAAAGTTGAACACCAGCGGGCTGCGGCGTTCTGGATGAGTTGTAGGGTTTAATGGCACAGGCAGGGAGCCCAGCCAACAGCGAGTTGCAGTAATCCAGACGGAGATGACAAGTGCCTGGATTAGGACCTGCGCCGCTTCCTGCGTGAGGCAGGGTCGTACTCTGCGAATGTTGTAGAGCATGAACCTACAGGAACGGGTCACCGCCTTGATGTTAGTGAGAACGACAGGTGTTGTCCAGGATCACGCCAAGGTTCTTAGCACTCTGGGAGGAGGACCAAATGGAGTTGTCAACCGTGATGGCGAGTCATGGAACGGGCAGTCCTTCCCCGGAGGAGAAGAGCAGCTCCGTCTTGCCGAGGTTCAGCTTGAGGTGGTGATCCGTCATCCACACTGATATGTCTGCCAGACATGCAGAGATGCGATTCACCACTGGTTATCAGAGGGGGGAAAGGAGAAGATTAATATGTGTGTCGTCTGCATAGCAATGATAGGAGAGACATGTGAGGATATGACAGAGCCAAGTGACTTGGTGTATAGCGAGAATAGGAGAGGGCCTAGACAGAGCCCTGGGGACACCAGTGGTGAGAGCACGTGGTGCGGACAGATTCTCGCCACGACCTGGTAGGCGCGACCTGTCAGGTAGGACGCAATCCAAGCGTGGCCGCGCCGGAGATGCCCAGCTCGGAGAGGGTGGAGAGGAGGATCTGATGGTTCACAGTATCAAAGGCAGCCGATAAGTCTAGAAGGATGAGAGCAGAGGAGAGAGAGTTAGCTTTAGCAGTGCGGAGCGCCTCCGTGACACAGAGAAGAGCAGTCTCAGTTGAATGACTAGTCTTGAAACCTGACTGATTTGGATCAAAGAGAGTCATTCTGAGAGAGATAGCAGGAGAGCTGGCCAAGGACGGCACGTTCAAGAGTTTTGGAGAGAAAAGAAAGAAGGGATACTGGTCTGTAGTTGTTGAATCGGAGATGGAGTGTAGGTTTTTTCGAAGGGGTGCAACTCTCGCTCTCTGAAGACGGAAGGGACGTAGCCAGCGGTCAAGGATGAGTTGATGAGCGAGGTGAGGTAAGGGAGAAGGTCTCCGGAAATGGTCTGGGAAGAGAGGAGGGGATAGGGTCAAGCGGGCAGGTTGTTGGGCGCCGGCCGTCACAAGACGCGAGATTTCATCTGGAGAGAGAGGGGAGAAAGAGGTCAAAGCAAGGGTAGGGCAGTGTGAGCAGAACCAGCGGTGTCGTTTGACTTAGCAAACGAGGATCGGATGTCGTCGACCTTCTTTCAAAATGGTTGACGAAGTCATCAGCAGAGAGGGAGGAGGGGGGAGGAGGGGGAGGAGGATTCAGGAGGGAGGAGAAGGTGGCAAAGAGCTTCCTAGGGTTAGAGCAGATGCTTGGAATTTAGAGTGGTAGAAATTGGCTTTAGCAGCAGAGACAGAAGAGGAAATGTAGAGAGGAGGGAGTGAAAGGATGCCAGGTCCGCAGGGAGGCGAGTTTCCTCCATTTTCCGCTCGGCTGCCCGGAGCCCTGTTCTGTGAGCTCGCAATGAGTCGTCGAGCCACGGAGCAGGAGGGGAGGACCGAGCCGGCCTGGAGGATAGGGACATAGAGAGTCAAATGATGCAGAAAGGGAGGAGAGGAGGGTTGAGGAGGCAGAATCAGGAGATAGGTTGGAGAAGGTTTGAGCAGAGGGAAGAGATGATAGGATGGAGAGGAGAGAGAGTAGCGGGGAGAGAGAGCGAAGGTTGGGACGGCGCAATACCATCCGAGTAGGGGCAGTGTGGAAGTGTTGGATGAGAGCGAGAGGGAAAAGGATACAAGGTAGTGTCGGAGACTTGGAGGGGAGTTGCAATGAGATTAGTGGAAGAAAGCATCTAGTAAAGATGAGGTCAAGCGTAT
The DNA here is from genome assembly GCF_002910315.2 of Salvelinus sp. IW2-2015. Classification (NCBI taxonomy): domain Eukaryota; kingdom Metazoa; phylum Chordata; class Actinopteri; order Salmoniformes; family Salmonidae; genus Salvelinus; species Salvelinus sp. IW2-2015. The sequence goes on along the minus strand of NW_019942570.1, from coordinate 115,127 downwards.
TGCCTGCTTGTGAGTAGGGGGGAAGGTGAGAGGGTGAGGTCAAAGAGGAGAGGAGTGGAAAAGAAGGAGGCAGAGAGGAATGAGTCAAAGGTAGACGTGGGAGGTTAAAGTCACCCAGAACTGTGGAGGTGAGCCATCCTCAGGAAAGGAACTTATCAGGGCGTCAAGCTCATTGATGAACTCTCAAGGGAACCTGGAGGGCGATAAATGATAAGGATGTTAAGCTTGAAAGGGCTGGTAACTGTGACAGCATGGAATTCAAAGGAGGCGATAGAGCAGATGGGTCAGGGGAGAAAGAGAGAATGTCACTTGGGAGAGATGAGGATCCAGTGCCACCACCCGCTGACAGAACGCTCTCGGGGGTGTGCGAGAAAACGTGGGCAGACGAGGGAGAGAGCAGTGGAGTAGCAGTGTTATCAGTGGTAATCCATGTTCGTGCAGTGCCAAAAGTCGAGGGACTGGGAGGGAAGCATAGGCTGAGATGAACTCTGCCTTGTTGGCCGCGATCGGCAGTTCCAGAGGCTGCCTGAGACCTGGAACTCCACGTGGGTCGTGGCGCGCTGGGACCACCAGGTAGAGTAGCAGCGCCACGCGGTGTGAAGCGTTTGTATGTCTGTGCAGAGAGGAGAGAACAGGGATAGACAGACACATAGTTGACAGGCTACAGAAGAGGCTACGCTAATGCAAAGGAGATTGGTATGACAAGTGGACTACACGTCTCGAAGTTCAGAAAATTAAGCTTACTGCAAAAATCTTATTGACTAAATGATATAGTACTGCTGGCTGTGAAATAGGCTAGCTAGCAGTGGCTGACGTTGTTGACTTTGTTTGAAAGTGTAGCTGCTAGGTAACCTCTAACTGGCTAGGTAACCTCGACAATTACTCTAGACTAACAATTATCTTGGATACAAAGACGGCTATGTAGCAGCTAGAGAAACAAATCAAACTGTTGTACTGTAATGAAATGAAATGTAATACTACCTGTAATACTACCTGTGGAGCAAAGCGGAATGCAACTACTCGCTCCAAACCAACGGAAGTGCGTATGTAAAGGAGAGAGCAATAGAAGTGTTGTTTCTTGTATTATTGTCTTTGGTGTCTTAGAGGACTGCTTCACCTTAATGTCCCTTTCCCTTTTTTTCTGTCCTTATTTTGTCCCACTTTGTCCCTTCTTTGTCCTTCTTCTCTTCTGCAACTAGACACTCCTTGTTAGCTAGCAGCTTCTTTCAGGAATGTCCTAGCAACTGCCTAGCAACAGGTAACAACTTAGCTAGCTAAGATATTTATGAAAAATTGTTACTTTTTTCAAAAGCCTTTCTTCTTGTTTGCTGCTTGTTTGGTCTCCTATTCAGTTTGCAGTTTTCTTTAGATTTTTTTCGATGTACTTTCTCTAAAAAACATTTAAATTTCAATATTTGTAGGAGCTCATCTTTTCAGCTGCTGCTGCTTAATTTGGAACTCCGGAACGAAGTTGGTGTGGTTGAAGTAATGTTGAGTGTGGTGATGTGTGTGGAATGTAGTAGGTGAGGTGAGTTGGTGTGGTGATGTAGTGGTGAGGTGAGTTGGTGTGGTATGAATAGTGAGTATGGTGTGGGTGAGTATGGTAGTGTGAGGTGAGTTGGTGTGGAATGTAGTGGTGAGGTGAGTTGGTGTGGTATGAAGTAGTGAGGTGGTGTGGTGTGGTATGTTATTGGTGAGGTGAGTTGGGGTGTGGGTAGTAGTAGTGATGGTGAGTTGGTGTGGTTGTATTCGGTGAGTCGTAGTTGGTGTGGTAATGTATTGGATGAGGTGAGTTGGTGTGGTGAATTAGTGAGGTGGTGTGGTGTGGGTCTGAAGTAGTGAGGTTGAAGTTGGTGTGGATGTATGAGTGGATGACTGGTGAGGCAGTGGTCGCCCTGAAGGTAGTGAGCGTGAAGGTGGCCTGAAGTAGTGGGATGAGGTGGCCTGAAGTAGTGGGATGAGGTGGCCTGAAGTAGTGGGATGAGGTGGCCTGAAGTAGTGGGATGAGGTGATGTGGTCTGTAGTAGAGTAGGGTAGAGTGTGTTCTTTACCAGCTGGGGGTCGATCTCCCCTACAGATTGACTCTGCACTGCGTTGAGGAGCTCCTCCAGTTCGCTGAAGGAAAGTTTGCTCAGCTTGAGCTTGTCCATGGCCAGGTGCTGGTGTTCTCCATGGAACAGCCTCCTCCACAGGTTGTCCCTGCGACAGTGGCCCATGGCCTGTTCCACACTCGCCTGGATCTGGCTCTGCGCACAGCCCACCTGGATTGATGATTGAATCAATACATTTATTTGACCAATTTAAAATACAGAGCCTATAATTTAATATATATGCAATAACTCCTACATAAAGATATAGGTAAGCTGATTTAATTTTCTATTGTATAGAAATGGTAACCTACAATTGCCTCATCCATGTGAATACATCAATACACGCACTAAAAAGTTAAAAACACAATGAAGTCTTAGCGGTCCTGGAGAACCCTACCTCCTGGTTGAGCAGGGGGAACAGATGAGAGGGGTAGAGGAGATCCTGGGCCCCAGACCCTTGGGGACCAGTCAGGGGATAGAACTCGTTCCCAACGCTGGGGGTAGAGATGAAGGTGTCTGGGGCTGAGGCTGCAGGGGGGGTCTCCTCCCAGAGGTCCAGTTCAAGGTCCAATACCCCACCTGGTCCTGTACCTCTCTCAGGGGGAACCCTTCCTGCCAGGTTGCTGACCTCACAGTGTATCTGGGAAAGCTTTTTGAAGCGACGCATGTCAGCCGTCAGCCGGGGGAACAGCTCTCTCTGGCTGGTCATTATCACGTAGTAACGCAGCCTGAAACATAAACACGCAAGGACACGTCACACACACAGATTGAGAAGACAGATAAGTCAATGTTATTGCAATGCAACTTCATACAGAGTTATTGGTACAGCACAGTTTCATTTTAATGTAACCTACTGTACAGAACACTATCCTATTGTTTTCAATAGCAACCTACTGTCTGAAATTGTAACCTTTCCCAAAATGATTTCCACCTTCCATTGTGCGATATATAATCCCTCCTTTCATCTCTCTGTACCTCAGCAGATGTCTCTCTCCCTCCGACTGCTCCTCAAACGGAGCGGCATTGTGACACACCAGCAGGGACACGTCAAAATCGTCATGGTGACGCAGGCCTTCAAGGTCCTTGTAAGAGCCCGAGCTAGATGAGAAGAACAGGTCATGCATAATGTATGTTTAATTCACGGAGGTGTGTGTGTGTCCATAGCCTACCTGTTCCACAGTGCAACCAGACCGTACTCATGCAGGTCACTGCTGGGTGGTGCCCCCTTCTTGCCATCGCTGGTCATTGCAGCCTTGGACATGCGAAGGGGCTTCATGCCGTAGGTGACAGCATGGTCAGTAATGTAGTTATACAGCTGGTGAGCTGTGATCATCCCCGTAGAGATGGAGAAACTCCCTGATGGACAGACAAACAGACAGAAGCATAAGTTTACCGACAGGACATAGGCCTGGATTCAACCCAACACAGATTAGCGGCCTACGCACAGCGATAGACTTTCAGGAAGTCCAGGATCCAGTTGCAGAGGGAGGTATTTAGTCCCAGGGTCCTTAGCTTATTGATGAGCTTTGAGAGCACTATGTGTTGAACGCTGAGATGTAGTTAATGAATAGCATTCTCACATAGGTGAGAATCTCACATTCCTTTTGTCCAGGTTTTTTGTCCACAATCCTTTTGTCCAGGTGAGAAAGGGCAGTGTGGAGTGCAATATAGATTGCATCATCTGTGGATCTGTTAGGGCGGTATGCAAATTGGAGTGGGTCTAGGGTTTCTGTGATAATGGTGTTGATGTGAGCGATGATCAGCCTTTCAAAGCACTTCATGGCTACAGACTTGAGTGCTATGAGTCGGTAGTCATTTAAGCAGGTTACCTTGGTGTTCTTGGGCACAGGGACTATGACGGTCTGCTTGAAACATGTTTGTATTACAGACTCTGACATGGAGAGGTTGAAAATGTCAGTGAAGACACTTGCCAGTTGGTCAGTGCGTGCTCGCAGTACACGTCCTGATAATCCGTCTAGCCCTGCGGCCTTGTGAATGTTGACCTGTTTAAAGGTCTTACTCACATCGGCTGCGGAGAGTGTGATCACACAGTAGTACGGAACAGCTGGTGCTCTCATGCATGTTTCAGTGCATGTTTTCGAAGCGAGCATAGAAGTAGTTTAGCTCGTCTGGTAGGCTTGTGTCACTAGGCAGCTCTCGGCTGTGCTTCCCTTTGTAGTCTGTAATGGTTTGCAAGCCCTGCCACATACGACGAGCGTCGGAGCCGGTGTGGTACGATTCGACCTTAGTCCTGTATTGAGGCTTTTCCTGTTTGATGGTTCGTTGGAGGGCATAGCGGTATTTTTTATAAGCTTCCGGGTTAGAGTCCCGCTCCTTGAAAGTGGCAGCTCTAGCCTTTAGCTCAGTGTGGATGTTGTCTGTAATCCATGGCTTCTGGTTGGGGTATGTATGTACGGTCACTGTGGGGACGACGTCATCGATGCACTTATTGATGAAGCCAATGACTGATGTGGTGTACTCCTCAATGACATCGGAAGAATCCCGGAACATATTCCAGTCTGTGCTAGCAAAACAGTCCTGTAGCTTAGCATCTGCTTTATCTGAACACTTTTTAATTGACCGAGTCACTGGGGCTTCCTGCTTTAATTTTAGCTTGTAAGCAGGAATCAGTTGGATAGAATTATGGTCAGATTTGCCAAATGGAGGGCGAGGGAGAGCTTTGTATGCATCTCTGTGTGTGGCATAAAGGTGGTCTAGAGTTTTTTTCCCCTCTGGTTGCACATTTAACATGCTAATAGAAATTTGGTAAGACGATTTAAGTTTCCCTGCATTAAAGTCCCCGGCCACTAGGCGCGACACCTCTGGATGAGTGTTTTCCTGTTTGCTTATTGCGGAATACAGTTAATTGAGTGCGTTCTTAGTGCCAGCATCAGTTTGTGGTGGTATGTAGACAGCTACAAAAAATACAGATGAAAACTCTCTAGGTAGATAGTGTGGTCTACAGCTTATCATGAGATACTCTACCTCAGGTGAGCAAAACCTCAAGACTTCCTTAGATATTCTGCACCAGCTGTTGTTTACATAGTCCACCCCCCCTTGTCTTACCAGACGCCGCTGTCCTATCCTGCCAATACAGCGTATAACCACCCAGATTTATGTTGATAATGTCGTCGTTCAGCCACGACTCTGAAGCATAAGATATTACAGTTTTCAATGTCCCGTTGGTAGTTTAATCTTCCTCGTATGTTGTCTATTTTATTTTCCAATGATTGCATGTTAGCTAGTAGAATGGAAGGCAGTGGGGGTTAATTCGATCGCCTATGAATTCTCAGAAGGCAACCCAACCTCCGTCCTCTTTTCACGCAAATGACGGGGATTTGGGCCTGTTCCCGGGAAAGCAGTATGCTCTTCACGTCGGACTCGTTAAAGAAAAAAAAAAGCTTCTGCCAGTTCGTGGTGAGTAATCGCTGTTCTGATGTCCAGAAGTTATTTTCGGTCATAAGAGACAGTAGCAGCAACATTATGTACAGAATAAGTAAAAACAATAAGTTACAAACAACGCAAAAAAAACACGTTTGGTTAGGAGCACAAAACGTCAGCCATCTTCTCCGGCGCCATGATACAATTTCCCAGTTGTCAATGGAGATCATGCTAACTGTTCAGCTCAAGCAGAAATCACATTTAAAAGTCAACCGCAAAGCACCGGTTGTTGATCTGTGTTGGTTTTAATTCTGGCCTTATACATACTGCTGGGACTCTTTTCAGGATTTAGTTGTTCAGGTGGGTAGAGTCAGACTCACCCTGGAAGACGTGGTTTCGTCTGAACTTGGGGATGTCAGGGTGATGAGCTATGAAGTCCTCCAGGAAGCTGGTCAGCTGGTATCCCTGCTGCAGGGTCATGTGACAGCCCACCAGGGACTGGTGAACCACCCGTAGGTGGAAGTCATAGCTGAACGAGTGCACATGCATCAGGCCAATCACCTTATCACACTCCTCCGTGAAGAGCATGGAGAGCTGGAGGAGAGAGGGCGACACAGTGTAGACACTCACTACAGATTTCTGTAAGGGCTGTGGGAATGGGATCGGACACACACACACACACACACACACACACACACACACACACACACACACACACACACACACACACACACACACACACACACACACACACACCTCAACCAGAGGAAGAGGATCTCATGACCTACCATTCACACAATCATCTGAATTAATATCAAGCCAGTATTGGCAGTATCATATGCACAATTCAATGTTTAATAATAAATGTTTGTGAAGTTAGGCCTAGCTCCTCTCCCTCTCTCTGCATTGCTATCCATCTAGTGTCTAATGGTAATAGCAGACCCATTAAAGTCGTCTACATCGGTAGGAAAAACCTCCCTGCTGTTTCAGCCGTTCTCAGAGCCCATTGTCTGTCTGTTTGTATCCACCCAATCTGTGGCGGCATCCACTTAAAGTGCTTCTACTCCTCTACTACCACCCCTCCTTTGTGAGAGGCTTTTGTAAGCAACTGTGATATCAATCAACTTCATAATTGTATCTTAGTTAATTAAATCCAACATCAAAGCGGAGGCTTACAAAAGCATTAACGGCAAAATGCTAATGTTGAGGTGAAAGACTGGAGCATGCAGTGATTACAACACAATACGAAGAACTGCGGTTCGGAGAGGGGTGTTTGGAGGGGGATGGAGGGTAAATGCTATTACTGCTGCTGCTTTCATCTTGACCATTTGCCTGGAACAAATGCAAATAGGTCTTATCATATCAAAGAGTCAGCGAAAAAACATTTAATGCCAGTACTAGTCAAGAGGCATTCATTACACATCAAGAAAAAGTTATTTTCCTTTCCTTTTAAAGTCAACGTAACGAGTTGAACCTTTCACCACCTCTCTGAAGAAGTGAACGTTTTGTACCAGACTTAGCGCAAACTAAAATGGCTAGGGCAGACACCTTCAATAAAATAAAAGCACAGAAAACAGAGAGTACATTTCTCCAGTGGTATAGACTGTAGAAGAGATTGAAGGCAAGAACATTGTAGTAGTGTAATGTCAGAAGTCGGAACAGGCTGGTACAAAGTGGTTTAATGGTTCTGTTGGTCAGTGTTCCCCAGCGGAGATTGAGAGATCTGGAGCCTAATTAACTGAAACCTCTGACTCCTGAGCCCACAAGACCACTGAAGCGATTAGGGGTACAAACTGCCCTTTAGCAGTGAAGCCACAGAGATACACTATTAATAATACTATATAATTATGTTACTATTTAATCCAACATGTATTAGGGACCTGTTAACTGCTGGGTCAACACTGTGATTGCTCAGGCATTTACCAACTGCCATTCGGAACTAAAAACTATTTTGGTTATACCTTTCAAACTTACTTGAACGTACTAATGTTCATGCTAAACTTTTCAAACTGTTCACAGGTGCTAGCAAAGAGGAGGTTAAACATATATAACTTTGTTAAAAAGTACATTTAAAAAAAAAAGAGACTTTATATTACAACAACGACAGAGGATGACAGTGGATTAGAGCTGCAAAAATCGATACTACGGAGGATTCTTAATCAGAGGCCATCCAGGAAGCAGAAAAAACACATACGAGTTGATTAGAGTAGAGCGAGAGAGAAAGGAAGGCGGGGCCAGACACGGACATGATTAGAGCATATCAGAAGGCTTGAAGAAGATCCCAAATCCTTGGACCAATGGGTCACCAACTCACAAGACCCCAGAACAGGTGACGAAGTTTGAACTCATAAATGTACTAAAGAAATCACAGACAGATGCTTGAATAAGACAGGGGAAGTCAGAAGTTTGCTCATTCCAGATTTGAGCTGCAAAGAAAAACACAGGGAAAGACAGTAACAGTAAGTATTCTGCAAAAAGAGTAGCATTTAGGCTAGTTTATTCACCAGCTGCATGACAAACACAGACTGATACAGGAAGAGCTTGGAGGGAGGGTCACAATGACCCACAGACAGACAGCGAATCAAAGCTCAGCATCATTCTGGCCAGTTTGGCCCAGCAGCAAGATGAAGATGTAGACTGAGACAAAGGACTGAGATGAACCCAAAAGTCACAGCAGAACAGAACATGTAGGGAAGTATGACATTGGAGCCCAGAGCTCCACCAGGCTGCACTGAAGATGGCTTCCTCTGTCTGATTGAATCTATCATCATTCCTCAGAAAGAGAGAAAGAGAAAAAGAGAGAGAGAGCGAAAGATAAAGTAGATAGAGGGATCAGGGGACATTGCAGCAAGCAGAGAGGGGGGAGACACCACGCCCCTAGTTCTGTGACATACTGCAGAGTCAGAGACTGGTGTGGCATCAGGGAATATCTTGAGACGGAAAGGTTTTGAGGTGAGGAGGGAGCCCTGATGGAGAGAGGACATGAAATGGGACTAGACAGACACAGACAAATACTCACAGAAACATACACAGACACACACAGAAGGAAAGGAAATGGACAAGCAAAGAACATGAGACATGCAAAAGACAATTGTCAGAATAGAGCTCCCAAGCTTGTAGTCCTAAAAAACGGAAATGAGTTACCTCTGGTTTGTTGGTCATCCCTATGGGGAAATGGATGGGGAAATAATGGGGTTTTGGGATAAACACATAAAATAAGTTCTGAGGTTAACACAGGCTTAAGAGATTCTCATCCAAGATGGCATAGCAGTCAGACGTCATTTTGTCCTCGTCTTGTCCCGTATATATATGTATATATATATATATATATGTATATATATATATATATATATA
>NW_019942570.1:87835-105149 GCF_002910315.2 Salvelinus sp. IW2-2015 | reverse complement strand
GATCACTCGACTAAACATGCCTCTCCTTAATGTCAATATGCCTCGTCCATTGCTGTTCTGGTTAGTGTTTATTGGCTTATTTCACTGAAGAGCCTCTAGCCCTGCTCACTATACCTTATCCAACCTTTCAGTTCCACCACCCACATATGCGATGACATCACCTGGTTTCAATGATGTTTCTAGAGACAATATCTCTCTCATCATCATTCAATACCTAGGTTTACCTCCACTGTATTCACATCCTACCATACCTTTGTCTGTACATTATATCTTGAAACTATTTTATCGCCCCCAGAAACTTCCTTTACGCTCTGTTCCAGACGTTCTAGACGACCAATTCTCATAGCTTTTAGCCGTACCCTTATCCTATTCCTCCTCTGTTCCTCTGGTGATGTAGAGGTGAATCCAGGCCCTGCAGTYCCTAGCTCCACTCCTATTCCCCAGGCGCTCTCTTTTGATGACTTCTGTAACCGTAATAGCCTTGGTTTCATGCATGTTAACATTAGAAGCCTCCTCCCTAAGTTTGTTTTATTCACTGCTTTAGCACACTCTGCCAACCCGGATGTTTTAGCCGTGTCTGAATCCTGGCTTAGGAAGACCACCAAAAATTTTCAGACAAGATAGAATGGCCAAAGGGGGCGGTGTTGCAATCTACTGCAAAGATAGCCTGCAGAGTTCTGTCCTACTATCCAGGTCTGTACCCAAACAATTTGAACTTCTACTTTTAAAAATCCACCTCTCTAAAAACAAGTCTCTCACCGTTGCTGCCTGCTATAGACCACCCTCTGCCCKCAGCTGTGCTCTGGACACCATATGTGAACTGATTGCCCCCCATCTATCTTCAGAGCTCGTGCTGCTAGGCGACCTAAACTGGAACATGCTTAACACCCCTGCCATCCTACAATCTAAGCTTGATGCCCTCAATCTCACACAAATTATCAATGAACCTACCAGGTACCACCCCAAAGCCGTAAACACGGGCACCCTCATAGATATCATCCTAACCAACTTGCCCTCTAAATACACCTCTGCTGTTTTCCAAGATCTCAGCGATCACTGCCTCATTGCCTGCATCCGTAATGGGTCAGCGGTCAAACGACCTCCACTCATCACTGTCAAACGCTCCCTGAAACACTTCAGCGAGCAGGCCTTTTTAATCGACCTGGCCGGGGTATCCTGGAAGGATATTGATCTCATCCCGTCAGTAGAGGATGCCTGGTTATCTTTTTTTAAATGCCTTCCTCACCATCTGAAATAAGCATGCCCCATTCAAGAAATTTAGAACCAGGAACAGATATAGCCCTTGGTTCTCTCCAGACCTGACTGCCCTTAACCAACACAAAAACATCCTATGGCGTTCTGCATTAGCATCGAACAGCCCCCGTGATATGCAACTTTTCAGAGAAGCTAGAAACCAATATACACAGGCAGTTAGAAAAGCCAAGGCTAGCTTTTTCAAGCAGATATTTGCTCCCCAAAAAGTTCTGGGACACTGTAAAGTCCATGGAGAATAAGAACACCTCCTCCCAGCTGCCCACTGCACTGAAGATAGGAAACACTGTCACCACCGACAAATCCACTATAATTGAGAATTTCAATAAGCATTTTTCTACGGCTGGCCATGCTTTCCACCTGGCTACCCCTACCCCGGTCAACAGCACTGCACACCCCATAGCTACTCGCCCAAGCCTTCCCCATTTCTCCTTCTCCCAAATCCAGTCAGCTGATGTTCTGAAAGAGCTGCAAAATCTGGACCCCTACAAATCAGCCGGGCTAGATAATGTGGACCCTTTCTTTCTAAAATTATCTGCTGAAATTGTTGCCACCCCTATTACTAGCCTGTTCAACCTCTCTTTCGTGTCGTCTGAGATTCCCAAATATTAGAAAGCAGCTGCGGTCATCCCCCTCTTCAAAGGGGGGGACACTCTTGACCCAAACTGCCTCAGACCTATATCTATCCTACCCTGCCTTTCTAAGGTCTTCGAAAGCCAAGTCAACAAACAGATTGTGCAATCTGGTTTCAGAGCTGGTCATGGGTGCACCTCAGCCACACTCAAGGTCCTAAACGATATCTTAACCGCCATCGATAAGAAACAATACTGTGCAGCCGTATTCATTGACCTGGCCAAGGATTTTGACTCTGTCAATCACCACATCCTCATCGGCAGACTCGACAGCCTTGGTTTCTCAAATGATTGCCTCGCCTGGTTCACCAACTACTTTTCTGATAGAGTTCAGTGTGTCAAATCTGAGGGTCTGTTGTCCGGGCCTCTGYCAGTCTCTATGGGGGTGCCACAGGGTTCAATTCTTGGACCGACTCTCTTCTCTGTATACATCAATGATGTCGCTCTTGCTGCTGGTGAGTCTCTGATCCACCTCTACGCAGACGACACCATTCTGTATACTTCTGGCCCTTCTTTGGACACTGTGTTAACAACCCTCCAGGCGAGCTTCAATGCCATAACAACTTCTCTTCTGTGGCCTCCAATTGCTCTTAAATACAAGTAAACTAAATGCATGCTCTTCAAACCGATCGCTGCCCTGCACCCCCCCGCCTGTCCAACATCACTCTCTCGACCCGTGCTCGATATGTGGACAACTACAAATACCGAGTGTCTTTAAACTGTAACTCTCCTTCCAGACTCACATCAAACATCTCCAATCCAAAGTAAATCTAGAATTGGCTTCCTATTCCCAACAAAAGCATCCTTCACTCATGCTGCCAAACATACCCTTGTAAAACTGACCATCCTACCAATCCTCGATTCGGTGATTTTCATTACCAAAATAGCCTCCAATACCCTACTCAAAAAATTGGATGCAGTCTATCACAGTGACGTCCGTTTGTCACCAAAGCCCCATATACTACCCACACTGCGACCTGTACACTCTCGTTGGCTGGCCCTCGCTTCATACTCGTCGCCAACCCACTGGCTCCAGGCATCTACAAGACCCTGCTAGGTAAAGTCCCCCCTTATCTCAGCTCGCTGGTCACCATAGCAGCACCCACCTGTAGCACGCGCTCCAGCAGGTATATCTCTCTGGTCACCCCCAAAACCAATTCTTCCTTTGGCCGCCTCTCCTTCCAGTTCTCTGCTGCCAATGACTGGAACGAACTACAAAAATCTCTGAAACTGGAAACACTTATCTCCCTCACTAGCTTTAAGCACCAGCTGTCAGAGCAGCTCACAGATAACTGCACCTGTACATAGCCCATCTATAAATTTAGCCCAAACAACTACCTCCCCCCTACTGTATTTATTTATTTATTTTGCTCCTTTGCCCCCCATTATTTCTATCTCTACTTTGCACATTCTTCCACTGCAAATCTACCATTCCAGTGTTTTACTTGTTATATTGTATTTACTTTGCCACCATGGCCTTTTTTTGCCTTTACCTCCCTTATCTCACCTCATTTGCTCACATTGTATATAGACTTATTGTTCTACTATATTATTGACTGTATGTTTGTGTTACTCTGTGTTGTTGTATGTGTCGAACTGCTTTGCTTTATCTTGGCCAGGTCGCAATTGTAAATGAGAACGTGTTCCCAACTTGCCTACCTGGTTAAATAAAGGTGAAATAAATAAATAAATAAATAAATAAGACCGTTTCATCCCCCCCAAAAACATGAATTTCCCCATAGGCCAAAGAGCCATGGCGGAGTTAGTGCCTATAAAAATACGCTCTATTCCACATGCAAAGACACGTACAAACTCATTGTGTTGCTACACACTCACATTAATACGATTAGAATGATCTAGAACAGAGAGGTGACAAACTAGTGTGTGTGAGCACCAAGCGTGACCAGGTCAGACAGGCCACGAAGACAACAGTCAACACTGAGGGGAACTGAGGCTGACAGAGTCCAATTATAAATCACACACACACCATCTCTCGCTTCACTCACTCATCTACTCCAGAGCTTAACAGACATGTCTACCACCCTGCTGTGCATCGAGATGGACTCTGCAACCGCAATGGCTCATCTCAAACTCTAATCACTGTGATTAAAGAGAACGCTCTCTTGCTCTGTCTGCTCAGACTAACATACGTCACTTTGAGGCAGTTACCAACACGTTGAGGGGAAACGGTGAGCATCACAGTGACACCTTGTTCTCTGCCTGCCTGTCTGCATCCTATTAAATAACAGTCATCTCACAACCTGAAAACTGATTCGTCACAAGGAGGAGAGATAAGAGGAAAATGAGAGCAAGAAAGGGAGTAAGATGAAGAAAGAAAGAAAAAGAGAGAAGAAAGAAATATAGGGAGCGAGAAAGACCGAGCTAGCCAGAGCCAGAGAGAGGCTACATGGTGAACAGCTCTCTAACAACACAGGGTCAGTCTGTACACTGTATGCAGTGCTGAGCACAGCCATTAGTCTAGTACATTAGAGTTCAGACCAGACGTACCGCTGCAAGCTCCATCTCGCCATCTCCCTAGTCCACACCACAGTCCATTAGCTATGTTCAAAGAGTGGGCAGACTGCTGCAGTAGCTAATCACTCACCCCACACACTACACTCTGCCTAATAGTTTACATGGCAAAGCAATTACCAGCATGAAATATATGGGTTAGGAGTACAATAATGTTTTTTTGTCGATTAGAATAACACATACAGTATGGCAGGCAATCCTTATGAAAAACTGTAATAAAAGAGGAGAAAAGAATGCTTTGCAAAGTGAGTCCATGGATTTCTTTCATATAATAAGACAGTTTGGCTTGAGAAGGAAATGGTGGAAAGGCTGTTTCAAATCTCTCTTGGCAATCTAGTTGTATGTCATTTCAACAGAAATGTTACAACTGAAAGAGTCAGACAATAAAATTGGCTTCTAGCACACACATTTACAAACAAACAAATGGCAACAATAACAAAAAATACTTCAGATGGCTTTATAGTTGTAGATGGCCAGATGCTGATGAGAGTTAGGCATCTGTGGGAGCTTACCCTCCCTCCCAGCTGAGATACAACATCTGGAGACGCTCAGCAAACACACAGCAGTCGTTTACACATCTTTACACTGAATTACACCTCATTTAGAGCAAAACCTGGACACACTCCAGCGTTACAGACAGAGAGAGAGACAGAGAAAGAGCGAGAGAGAGACAGAGAAAGAGCGAGAGAGAGACAGAGAAAGAGCGAGAGCGAGAGCGAGAGCGAGAGAGAGAGAGAGAGAGACAACTGAGTCCCAGGAGATAGCGATAAAGAGAGGGAGGATGGATGGATGGAGAGAGGGGAAGGGAGGGAGGAAGAGCGATTCAAGTGAATCACACCATAGCCAGGGAGGTGTAAAGTCACCATGATGATACAGAAAGATGTGTGGAACCAAGCGGATTACAATATCTTATCTGTCTCTCTCTTTAATCATCCTTCTTTTCTCAGCCCCATACATACCTAGAGGAGGCTATGGCCTGGTTTCTTGGGCCCGGCTCTGTGGTCTAACTTACAGCACCAGAGATAGAGATGCCATAATGTTACCTGAGAGTTGACGGTCTGACCCATGGGGATGCGTGAACACTCCAGAGCATACTGCTTCACACAGAAGTAACAACCCTGAGAGAGACAGAGACAGAGAAGGAGAGAAAAAGGAGAGAGATGATATACTGGATAGAATATCATACACTGTGCTACTATACTACTCAGGGCTCAACAGATATCATTTCTCATGAATTATGTGGTGGGTGTGTGGTTACAATGACAAACAGTTCTAAACACATCTCCTACAGTGTGAGAATAATGCATAAAATACTCAGTAGGAAAGACCCATTTAAACTAAACTCTTCTGTCTTTAAGGCCTTGAGTCAAATTGCACATAATGATGGCACATAATCTAAACCTGAGGCCCATGTTAAGCTAATGGAGTAGGAGGGGTGAATGTGTAATATGGAGTAAGAGACACACACACATAGACAGAGAGAGAGCAGGAGAGAGAGAGAGCACGAGAGAGAGCGCGTACCCCATTATGAACACCTCAACAGTAAAAAAACACCCCCAACCTCTCACACAGACATTACAGAGGCATTAATGGCATTAACTTGGCGCAAACAGAAAACACATGAATCACAGAAAGGACACCCCTGCCCGACTCCCGGTTCAACCCATGCCAACTAGCTGTTAGTGGCCAGGGCTCCATGTAGAACTCTTCACTGGAGGTCCCCTCCATCTAAAACCCACCATACTCTCCACCCCACATATCCCCTGCCACTGATGTGTCTTCACTCCTGTTAGGCTCCTAACGTTCCTCACTTTAACACAGAGGTTATAAAGGACTTTACCTCCCACCCCTTCAAACTCCCCCAGGCTCAGAGTGTTAAAATCAAACAAGTCCTCCAGACCCCCTCGCCAGTCTCCAGTCTCTGCTGTCACCTCCAGTGGCGGAAACATTGGTGGCCCCTCCCCTTTGGCAGCTCAAAAACCCATCTTACCGGCTCAGACAGTGCCTCCTGGACCTCCTCCAGGAATCTCTCCAGCATCCTAAGAGAATTTATTCCTGTTTGTTGTGCCAGGACTTCCGGGGTTTTCCACCCTTCCTCTCCCAGCAGTCGCAGGTCACCCAGCCTTTATAAACCCGCTGCCATCCGCCGACTGAACCGATCTCAAAGGGATGGCTGGGTTGTGGAAGATAGGCTCCTCCCACACCCACAGCCCAGGCTCCACACCCCCTTCTCGTGGGGGCCTTAGCAGCTGCCAGGCCCTCAGCACTGCAGAGTAAAAATCAGAGAGACCTGTGGTACTTAGCCCCTCCAGCCTCATGAGGAATAGCTGCCGGTCCAACCCTAATCTGCCAGCTCTCCTCAGCAGCGCGCATGCTGGTTCCCTCCAGCCGACATCAGTATGGTACAGCAGTCTCTGCACCACCTTTAGTCCGAAAGAAGCCACTCTACTCTCCAGTTCCACCAGGCTCTGTCCTCCTTCGTGGTCATGTACAACACTGCAACCCTCAGCCAGTGATGGCCCGACCAGAAAAAGTCCACCAGCTTGCGTTGCAGGTCTGCGAGCAGACCGGCGGGGGGTTGAGGACAGCCAGTTTATGCCACAGGGAAGATGCCACCAGGTTGTTGATTATCAGCACCCTCCCTCTATATGACACTTGGGACAGGAGCCACCTCCACCTGGCCAGTCTTGACACCACTGCCTGTGACAGCCCCTCCCAGTTCTTCCTGACCCACCTCTCTGAGCCCATGTACACCCCCAACATTTAAAGCCATTCACAACCTCACTGCAAACCCCCTGGAAGCAGAGGGGTCCTATCCCCCCATAACAGAGCTTTGCTCTTGCCCCAGTTTACCTTAGCTGACGAAGCTTCCTCGTACACCTTCAGACTAGTCTCTAGCGCCTGCATATCCTGATCATCACAGAAACGCCATCTGCATACGCTGACACTGCTATGCCTGTCACCACACCCATGCCTGTCCAGCACACTCCCTGCAGTCTCTTGTGTAGCAGGCCCAAAAAAGGCTCAATGGCTAGTGTATATAACTGCCCCAATAGAGGGCATCCTTGTCGAATGCCGCATCTCACACAGACTGGCCTTCTGACCTTCATAAAGGTCAAAAACTTTTCCACAAACCCCAAAATCACATTAAACAGATATTCATGGTCCACTCTATCAACAGCCTTCTCTTGATCTAAAGAGACCAGTCCAAAGTTCACATTAGAACCTCTCGACAATTCCAACATGTCCCTGATTAAGAACAAGTTGTCCATGATTGAGCGTCCCGGTACACAATATGTTTGGTCCTTATGTACTATCCTAGATGGGACTTCAGTCTGTTAGGTAAGACTTTGGCAAATATCTTGTAGTTTGCACAGAGCAATGCCACAGGCCTCCAGTTCTTAAGTTCACACAAGTCCCCTTATTAGGGCAGGAGAGTCAGAGCCGCCCGACGGCAGCTCATCGGCAACTCTCCTACCCCGACGCATTCACGCAACACGCAAAAGAAGTCCAGTCCAATTATTCCCCAGAATTTTCTATAAAACTCCGCTGGGAGTCCATCGACCCCCGGTGCATGGGCGGGGGACATCTGGGTTACGGCCTCTGCCAGTTCATGGGACAACAGAGGAATGTCCATTTCATCTTGCTGTGCCAGAGAGAGCTTAGGGAGTTCTGCGAACAAGACCTGCGCACACATAGGATCACACATTTCTTCCCTATACAACTCCACAGTTCGCTCCCGCATCTCCCCCACCACAGAGGTCACCCGCCCATCAGACAGCCGTAGACAATGCATACCCTTGGCTTCACTGCTCTGTCTTTACAAACCAAAGGAGGAGGAGCTGGGAGCATCCATCTCCTTCGGCATTGAGAACCTAGCTCTTACAAGTGCTCCCTTTGCTTTAAACTGGAAAAAACTGCCCAGGTCCCTACGTAATTCAGCTAAATTAGCCTGGAGGCCTACATTGCCTTGCCCCTCTACCTCCATCTCACTAATACTACGCTCCAGTTCCCCCAATACTATCCTAGCCTCTGAGGATGAGAGAGCTGTATACTGTTGACAGAAAAGCAGAATTTGGACTTTCCCCACATCCCTTCATTGACTCAGAGACTCACACTCCTCTCTTCGCTGCCCCCACCTTTCCCAAAAAGTCTGGAAACCTGAGCAAAAAGTGGCGTCTTGTAAGAGCTTTACATTAAACTTCCAATAGGATGCCTGCCGAGGCCCTGGTGAAATAGACAGCCGAGCCATGGTTATGTGATGATCCGAAAACCCCACCAGGAGAAAGGTAGCGCCCAACAGCCTATTGCTCTGATTCCTGGACATGTAAAAACGATCAAGTTGGGCTGCACTCACCCTAGCCCCAAAGACCTTCACCCATGTATACTGTCTTGTGTCAGGATGTTAAGTTCTCCAAACATCCACTAGGTCAAACTGATTAATGATGTCCCTTAACACTCCCACTGACACTGAATGAGGCTCTCCCCCATTTCAGTCTTTCGTAAAATCCATTGTACAGTTCTAGTCCCCGCCGACCACCAGCGTCTCCTTAGGCGCTACCTGTGAGAGTTCCTGTCTACGACTCCCAAATAGAACCCCCCTCTCTCTCCCTGTGTTAGGCGCAAACACATTTATAAAGACAAAACCCATGTTGTTAATTTCTACTTTTACAACAAGCAGCCTACCCCTACACACCTCCTTTGAGGAGCAAATTTTTACAGACAGACCCGGTACAAAAAGGACTGCCACCCCTGCACTAAAATTTGTCCCATGGCTCAACACACTTGCCCCTTTCCACCAGAGCTCCCAATCAACATCATTCGTCACATCACTATGCGTCTCTTGCAGAAACAACACCTGTACTTTATTTGTTTTACATATTCACCCAACACACTCCTCTTTCCCACATCTCTGGTGCCATTTATATTGAGGGAGCCTACCCGTAGAGTCTCCATAAGAAGTGGGAGAAAATCCAGCAAAGAAAGACACCAATAGCAAAGCTAAAAAAAACAGTGTCAGAAAGAAACTATTAATCTAAACAGTGTCTGAAGTTAGACCCTTACGCACTGTTGTAACACACTTCCTCAACCTAAACTGTTTCCTGGGTGAGAGGACACCTTGCCCCTCATTTTTCATAGCATGTTGTACTGATCTTCCAAACATTCTCGGATCAGAAAAAAAAGCCTCAAGATTAACTTTTTCCCCCGTGGTCTCATTCAGGAACTTTGTCAGTTCCCTCAACGTGTACTTTGACCCCTCTGCTTGACTGGCTGTCAGCTCCGGACCCATTGAAGAGGAGTCTGAGAAAAAGTCCTCCTCGTCATCCTCTTCCTCAGACTCACTTTCCTCCTCATCTCCATCTCCCATCCTAACCACCTGCCCTTCCTCTCCGGTCAGGGCCTCCCCCCAGCACCAGGCAAAGGTTCTTTGGTGCCTTTGACCACACCAGCATCTCCCCTTCCACCTCCATTCTTCTCCCCCTTTTTCCTTTTCCGCTTGACACCCTCCTCCTCCCCCCTAGTCTCTTACACACTATACTCTCCTCATCCAATAGCATAACGTGACTAGACCCAGCCTCAGCTACCCCACCATCTCTGGCATGACTAGGCCCAGCCTCATCTACACGACCATCCCTGGCATGACTAGGCCCAGCCCCTTCTGTCTGCGTCTCATTGCCCCCTGCACGTTGACCTTGATTTCCCCCACTGGGGGCGCTTGTACCCTCACCTTGTCTACAGCCTTTATGTGGGCACGCAAAGCTCTTATGCCCCAAATCCCCACACTCCAAACACCGTAGACTATCTGTGCTGGAATACCCTGCGTAGAGCCCCTCCCCATGACTCACTTTAAAATGCACATTTAGCTGTTTCTCATTGTTATTCAGAAACATGAACACTTGCCTCCGGAACAAAACAACATGCTTAACAGCATCTGCCTGAAAACCTGCCGACAGTACACGAAAACCGCTAGCAAACTTACCAAAACCACTCCGCTCTTTCCTGATTTGATCAACCGTAATAAACAGAGGCAAATTTGCAACTACCACCCTTGTCGAAAGGGTAGAAAGAGGCGAAATTGGCACAAACACACCCCATACAAAATATTCTACCACCTTAACTCCATTCTCAGGAACACACCTGAATTCATGCCGTAACGACAGAGTCTCCTCCGCACTAGGCTGAGAAGCCATCGGGCACACCACACCTTCCAAACCCCAGGAAACGAACTCTGTCCTCTTCCACCCTAACTTTGAAAAAACCTGTGGATACCGCTAAAACAAATAGTGCATTAACCGTCCACCCTAGAAAATAAAATGTAAAGAAAAGACCAAAACAGAATCCAGAAAAAAAGTTAGGACAGAGCCCTCCACACCAAACACTCAAACTCCCAGCATGCACTGCAAGAGAGAGAGAGCGAGAGAGAAGGAGAGAGAGCAGTAGAGAGAGCGGTAGAGAGAGGGCGCGTGCCGCGAGCGCTGGAGGTGTAATATAGAGTGAAAGAGAGAGACCCCAGGGCCGTGGGGTGACAGGGATGCAAGCTTGAGCCCCATAAATATCAATGAATTGGCGAGGGCACTAGAATAGTGTGCAGCACCCGGCCTCACCCTACTGGACTCAAATGTCTACTGTTTGCAGATGATCTGGTGCTTCTATCCCCAACAAAGGAGGACCTACAGCAGCACCTAGATCTTCTGCACAGATTCTGTCAGACTGTTCCTAAAAAGTTCCAGTAGCCAGACACTGCTGCCCTAGAACACATAAATAACTATATCTAACTAAACGTCAACACCACAGGTAGCACAAACATTGTAAATATCACCAATATGTATCTGTTTATTTATCTTCTCCTGTTATTCGTACTACAACTATTTGCACATTGCTAAAACACTGTAAATCCAGGACTTAAAAATAAAGGTGTCATTGTACGCTGATGATTCATGTTCATTTAAATCCACAATTTGAATCCCTCCACAACCTCAGAGGATCCAGTTACTTTTTCTAACTTCTCTGGGTTACAACCAAATTAATACAAGTGTACTATATTATGTATTGGATCACAAAAAATACAACTTTTACATTACAGTGTAGTTTAGCAATAAAATGGTCTGACGGTGATGCTGGTGTTCATATCATATGATCTCACTAAAATCCATTTTAATAGAAAGTTCACAAAACTAGATATCTTGCTACCATGGAAAGGAATAAACCTGTCTTTTTGTTGAAAAATCACCCTGATTAACTCTTTAGTCATATCCCAGTTTACCAATTGGCTTATGGCCTAGCCTACACCAAGCAACCAGTTATTTTTATTATACAGTGCATTTGGAAAGTATTCAGACCCATTCATTTTTTACACATTTTGTTACGTTACAGCCTTATTCTAAAATTGATTAACTAGTTTTTTCCTCATCAATCTACACAATACCCGATAATGACCAGGCAAAAACAGGTTTTTAGAAATGTTTGCAAATGTGTAAAAAAATACAACTGAAATAGTACATTTACATAAGTATTCAGACCCTTTACTCAGTACTTGGTTGAACCACCTTTGGCAGCGATTACAGCCTTGAGTCTTCTTCGGTATGACGCTACAAGCTTGGCCCACCTGTATTTGGGGAGTTTCTCCCATTCTTCTCTGCAGAACCTCTCAAGCTCTGTCCGGTTGGAAAGGGAGCGTCGCTGCACAGCTATTTTCAGGCCTCTCAATGTTCGATCGGGTTCAACTCCGGGCTCTGGCTGGATCACTCAAGGACATTCAGAAACTTGTCCCGAAGCCACTCCTGTGTTGTCTTGGATGTGTGCTTAGGGTCGTTGTCCTGATAGAAGGTGAAGCTTCACCCCAGTCTGAGGTCCTGAGCGCTCTGGAGCAGGTTTTCATCAAGGATCTCTCTGTACTTTGCTCCGTTCATCTTCCACTCGATCCTGACTAGTCTCACAGTCCCTTCCGCTGAAAAACATGCCTTTTGGCAAACCCCAAGCGGGCTGTCATGTGCCTTCTTCTGAGGAGTGGCTTCCGGCTTGCCACTTTACCAGAAAAGGCCTGAATGGTGGAGTACTCCAGAGATGGTCTCCCATCTCCACAGAGGAACTCTGTGAGTTCTGTCAGAGTGACGATCGGATTCTTGGTCACCTCCCTGACCAAGGCCCTTCTCCCCCGATTGCTCAGTTTGGCCAGGCAGCCAGCTCTAGGAAGAGTCTTGGTGGTTCCAAACTTCTTCCATTTAAGAATGATGGAGGCCACTGTGTTCTTGGGAACCTTCAACACTGCAGAAATTTTGGGGCACCCTTCCCCAGATCTGTGCCTTGACACAATACTGTCTCGGAGCTCTGTGGACAATTCCTTCAACCTCATGGCTTGGTTTTTGCTCTGACATGCACTGTCAACTGTGGGACCTTATATAGACAGGTGTGTGCCTTTCCAAATCATGTTCAATCAAGTTGTAGAAACATCAAGGATGACCAATGGATACAGGATGCAACTGAGCTCAATTCCGAGTCTCGTAGCAGAGGGTCTGAATACTAATGTAAATAAGGTATTCAATTGTAGATTTTTAATACATTTGCAAAAATGTCTTAAAACCTTTTTCCTTTTTGTCCTTATGGGGCATTGTGTGTACCGGTAGATTGATGTGGATGTATTTAATCCATTTTAGAATAAGGCTGTAACGTAACAAAATGTGGAAAAAGTGTCATTTCTCTTTGCTTATTTGAGCTGTTTTTGCCATAATATGGGCTTGGTCTTTTACCAAATAGGGCTATCTTCTCTATACCAACCCTACCTTGTCACAACACACCTGATTGGCTCAAATGCATTATGAAGGAAAGAAATTCCACAAATGTACTTTTAACAAGGCACACCTGTTAATTGAAATGCATTCCAGGTGACTACCTCATGAAACTGGTTGAGAGAATGCCAAGAGTGTCTTGCAAAGCGTGTCATCAAGCAAAGGTTGGCTACTTTGAAGAATCTAAAATTATTTTTATTTGTTTAACACTTTTTTGGTTACGACATGATTCCATGTTATTTCATAGTTTTGATGTGTTCACTATTATTCTACGATGTAGAAAATAGTAAAAATAAAGAAAATCCCTTGAATGACAAAGGTGTGTCCAAACTTTTGACTGGTACTTGTATATACACTATCGTTCAAAGGTTTGGGGTCACTTAGAAATGTCCTGTTTTTGAAAAAGCAGCATTTTTTTGGTCAATTAAAATAATATAAAAATGATCAGCAATACAGTGTAGACATTGTTAATGTTGTTAAATGACAATTGTAGCTGGAAACAGATTTTTAATGGAATATCTACATAGGCATACAGAGGCCCATTATCAGCAACCATCACTCCTGTGTTCCAATGGCACATTGTGTTAGCTAATACAAGTTAATCATTTTAAAAGGCTAGAAAACCCTTTTGCAATTATGTTAGCACAGCTGAAACCTGTTGTTCTGATTAAGAAGCAATACAACTGGCCTTCTTTAGACTAGTTGAGTATCTGTGCATTTCAACGGCTCAGACACAAGAGGTATGTGGCAAGGGTCTACAGTCAATCACGGATTACAAAAAAAAACCAGCCCCGTCGCGGATCAGGATGTCTTGCTCCCAGACAGACTAAATAACTTCTTTGCTCGCTTTGAGGACAATACAGTTGCCACTACACGGCCCCTACCAAAACCTGCAGCCGACGTAGTAAAATAATTTAACGTGTTAACCCTCGCAAGGCTGCAGGACCAGACGGCATCCCCAGCCGCGTCCTCAGAGCATGTGAAGACCAGCTGGCTGGTGTGTTTACGACATATTCAATCAATCCTTATCCCAGTCTGCTGTTCCACATGCTTCAAGAGGGCCACCATTGTTCCTGTTCCAAGAAAGCTAAGGTAACTGAGCTAAACGACTACCGCCCATAGCACTCACTTCCGTCATCATGAAGTGCTTTGAGAGACTAGTCAAGGACCATATCACCTCCACCCTACCTGACACCTAGACCCACTCCAATTTTGCCCCAATAGGTCCACAGACGACGCAATCGCAACCACACTGCACCACTGCCCTAACCCATCTGGACAAGAGGATACCTATGTGAGAATGTGTTCATCGACTACAGCTCAGATTTAACACCATAGTACCCTCCAAACTCGTCATCAAGTCGAGACCCTGGGTCTGGGTACTGGGACTTCCTGACGGGCCGCCCCCAGGTGGGTGAGGGTAGGTAACAACATCTCCACCCGCTGATCCTCAACACTGGGGCCCCACAGGGTGCGTTCTGAGCCCTCCTGTACTCCCTGTTCACCCACGACTGTATGGCCATGCACGCCTCCAACTCCATCATCAAGTTTGCGGACGACACTACAGTGGTAGGCTTGATCACCAACAACGACGAGACGGCGCCTACAGGGAGGAGGTGAGGGCCCTCGGAGTGTGGTGTCAGGAAATAAACCTCACACTCAACATCAACAAACAAAGGAGATGATTGTGGACTTCAGGAAAACAGCAGAGGGACCACCCCCCTATCCACATCGACGGGACAGTAGTGGATGAGGGTAGTAAGTTAAGTTCCTCGGTGTACACTATCACAGACAAACTGGGATGGTCCACCCACACAGACACGTTGTGAGAAGCGCAGCAGCGCCTCTTCAACCTCAGGAGGCTGAAGAAATTAGGCTTGCACCAAAAGAGCACTCCACAAACTTCTACAAGCATAGCACAATCGAGACTCCTGTGGCTGTATCACCGACTGGTACGGCAACTGCCCCCTCCACCCACAACACGTACAGGCTCTCCAGAGGGTAGTGAGGCTCTGCACAAGCGCATCACTGGGGCGGCAAACTACCTGCCCTCTCCAGGACACCAACACCATCCCGAGTCACAGGAAGGCCATAAAGATCATCAGACAACAACCACCCGAGCCATGCCGTGTTCACCCGCATCATCCACACAAAATGCAAGGTCAGTACATGTGCATCAAAGGCAGGTGAAGGACGAGAGATGAAAGAACAGTTCTATCTCGGCCATCAGACTGTTAAACAGGCCACACTAACATCGAGGCGAGCTTCAACTCCAGCTCACTTTAATAATGACGAAAAATTGATGAAGATCAAAAATGTATCACTAGCACTTAAGACAATGCCACTTAATATAATGTATATACTGTACTCTATTAATCTACTGCATCTTGCCATCTTTATGTAATAACAGTATCACTAGCCACTTTAAACTACTGCACTGTTTATGTTTACATACCCTACATACTCATCTCATATGTATATACTGTACTCATAACCATCTACTGCATCTGGCCTGTATTTGCCATTCGTACGCATCACTCATTCAAATATCTTTAGTACATATTTCTTATCCCTTACAACTTGTGTGTGTATAAGTAGTATAGTTGTGGAATGCTTTAGGTATTTAGATTTACTCGTTGCGTTATTACTGCATCTGTCGACTAGAAGCAAAAGCATTCGTACACTCGCATTAACATCTGCTAACCATGTGTAATGTGACAAATTAAAATTGATTTAATATCTGAGCATCAGCATTTTGGATTTCGTTTAACAGGCTCAAATGGCCAGAACTAAGAACTTGTCTTCTGTAAACTCGTCAGTCTATTCTTGATCTGAGAAATGAAGCTATTCCATGCGAGAAATTGCCAGAAGAAGAAACTGAAGAATTATCGTACAACTTTGTGTACTACTTCCCTTCACAAGAACAGCGGCAAACTGGCCCTAACCAGTTCTCATAGGTTGGAGAAAGAGGAAGTGGAAGGCCCCGGTGCACAAGCACTCTTACGAGGCAAGAGACAAGTTACAATTGGAGTGTCTAGTTTGAAAGAAACAGAACTCCTCACAAGTCCTCAATACTCTAAGCTTCTTTACGATATGTACGCCGCAAAACACCATCTCAACGTCAAACAGTAGCCGGCGACTCCCGGATGCTAGCCGTTCTAGGCAGAGTTCCTCTGTCCAGTGTCCTTGTTCTTTTGCCCATCTTTCTTTTTATGGCCAGGTTGAGATTTTATGGCTTTCTATTGCAACTCCTGCCTAGAAGGCCAGCACACGAAGAGTCGCCTCTTCCACTGTTGCTTAGACTGGTGTTTGACAAAAAATGTGCTTTTCTTTTCAAAAAACAAGGACCATTCTACCAAGTCAGAACAGTATATATACCACTGCTCAAAAAAATAGGGAACACTAAATAACACATCCTAGATCTGGATGAATAAATATTCTATTAAATACTTTTTTCTTACATAGTGAATTGTTCTATCAACAAAATCACACATATGATTCAATGGAAATCAAATTAGTCAACCCATGGAGGTCTGGATTTGGAGTACACCTCAAAATTAAAGGTGGAAAACCACACTACAGCTGATCCAACTTTGATGTAATCGTCCTTAAAACAAGTCAAAATGAGTCTCGTAGGTGTGTGCCTCCACGTGCCCTGTTAATGACCTCCCTACAACGCCTGGGCATGCTCCTGATGAGTGGCGGATGGTCTCCTGAGGGATCTCCTCCCAGACCTGGACTAAAGCATCGCCAACTTCCTTGGGACAGTCTGTGGTGCAACGTGGAGTGGTGGATGGAGCGACATGATGTATAATGTATCCAAGATGGACGTTGAGCAGATCGGACGTGTCTTGTATTGTCCTTGTCCCGTGTAATAGTTCTTCGTTATTTTTCGTTACATTTCGTATATATTTTATCTCACTTTCCATCTAAGAACTGAATATAATTCTACATTCCGCCTCACCCCAATTGGTACGGACCTTTGCTATTTTTTTATACTTTAGAACCGTAACCCCAATCAGAAAGCTAGCAAGATAACTAGCTTACTAGCTAGTAGTCAGTTAGCCACTGCTGGCGGTCTAAATCTCTCTC
>NW_019942570.1:74435-86679 GCF_002910315.2 Salvelinus sp. IW2-2015 | reverse complement strand
GTTTATTTCATTTAATTATACACATGAGAAAAAAGTGGTTTCCCAGCACGAATTCATGTACAAACATTATTTTCATTACATTCTTGTAACTTAGCAGATGTTCTTATCCAGAGAGACTTACAGGACAAATAAGGGTTAATTGCCTTGCTCAAGGGCACAATGACAGATTWTTCACCTAGTTYGCTCYGGATTCAAACCAGCAACCTTTKTGTTACTGGCCCAACACTCTTAACCGTTAGGCTGCCTGCCACCAGATCAATTAACTTCAACACAGTTATTCAAATACATTCATCATCAATGACTAAAATAATAAATCTAGTATTAAAAGACAATTTTAATAAACACAAGTAGTTGATTCATAGCTTGTTTAGTAATATAAAATAATCCACCCAAACTAATGCCTAAAAACAGATCATCACACCATCTTTATCTGATATACACTGAGTGTACAAAACATTAGAAACACCTTCCTAATAGAGTTGCACCCCCCTTTGTCCTCAGAACAACCTGAATTCCTCAGACATGGACTGTCCAAGGTGTTGTGTGCGTTCCACAGGGATGCTGGTCCATGTTGACTCCAATGCTTCCTACAACTGTGTCAAGTTGGCTGGGAGTGGATCTCTACTCCGAATAGCTCGTTCCATCGCCTCCCACAGATGAACAATTGGATTGAGATCTGGTGACTCGGCAGGCCACTGCAGTAAGCTGAATTCACTGTCATGTTCTTGGAATCATTCCTGGACAAGCCTTGTGGCATAATCCTGCTGAAAAAATCTATTTGCAGATGGATAAACTGCTGCCATGAAGGGATGCACCTGAATGGCAATGATGTTTAGATATCCTGTGGCATTCAAACATTTATCAAGGGGCCCAATGTGTGTCCTGAAAACACACCCCATGCCATCACCCTGCAATGCTGACATACAGCATCGATGCATATAGTGGTGTAAAGTACTGAAGTAATAATTATTTAAAGAACTACTTTTGTCGATTTCTGGGGGGGATCTGTACTTTACTATTTCTATTGTTATTTCACTTACCTGGCTATTTATATTTTTGACAACTTTTATTTCACTACATTCCTGAAGAAAATCATGTACTTCTTACTCCATACATTTTCCCTGACCCCCAAAAGTACTCGTTACATTTTTTATGATTAGCAGGACAGAAAATGATCGCAATTCACGCACTTATCAAAGATAACATCCCTGATCTGGCGGACTCACTAAACGAAATGCTTCATTTATAAATGATGTCTGAGTGTTGGTGTGCTCCTGTCTATCTGTAATATTTTTTAAAAACAAGACAATTGTGTCGTCTGGTTTGCGGATTAGCCTAAATTTAGCCTAAAATGACATACCAAATCTAACTGCTTGTAGCTCAGGCCTGAAGCAAGGATATGCATTCGTAGTACCTATTGAAAGGCAACAATTTGAAGTTTATGGAAATGTGAAACGAAAGTAGTGAGATATAAACATAATAAATCTGTTAAAAGATAATACGGGGAAAAAAACAACCGCTCTTTTGTATATATTTTTAAATGCAAGAGAAAGGCCATAATGTATCATCCAGCCCAGGTGCAATTTAGATGTTGGCCTCTAGATGAACATCAGTGTATGTGCAATGTTTTAGACTGATCAAATGAACCATTGTATTTCTGTTCAAAATGTTGTATCAAGACTGCCCAAATCTGCTTAATTTGTTTATTAATAACTTTTTCATGTTCAAAATTGTGCACTCTCCTTAAACAATAGCATGGTATACTTTCACTGTAATAGCTACTGTAAATTGAACAGTGCAGTTAGAATTAAAAGAATGTAACGCTTTCTGACAATATCAGATATGTCTATGTCCTGGGAAATTGTCTTGTCACTTACAACCTCATGCTAATCGCATTAGCCTACGTTTGCCCAACCGTCCGTGGAAGGGACACCGATCCCAAAGAAGATTGATTAATTTAAGGAATTTGAAATGATTCATAGTTTTTTACTTTGATGAAGTATATTTTGGCAATTACATTTACTTTTGATACTTCAGTATATTTACAACCAAAAACTTTTAGACTTTACTCAAGTATTATTTTACTGGGTGACTCACTTTTACGTGAGTCATTTTCTATTAAGGTATAATTACTTTCACTCATGTCACTCAAGTGAAATTATACAGTTAGGTACTTTTTCCACCACTGGATGCATGTACTTGTGGTTTCCTCCATACCCTAGTCCTCCCATCAGCATGAAACAGCAGGAACAGGCATTCATCAGACCAGGCAATAGTTTTCCAATTTTCCAGTGTTTTCATTCCTTAGCCCACCTGGGTTCACCTGGTCAGTCTATGTCATGGAAAGAGCAGGTGTCCTTAATGTTTTGTACACTCAGTGTATGTTGTGTCTACCAGCTCATTCCCACAGAAAACTGCAGAGGGAAGCAGTACCACCCAGTCAACCATCAGACTCCGTAGTGAGATGCCTCACAGAGGACATTCAACCCTAAGGGCAAATCCAAGATCTCAGTATCTTTACAGTAGAAGCTAACAAAACACACAACCTGACAAGGTGCACACTGATCAGTAAAGTAAAGAGAGGCTAACATTCTATAACYCTCCCTTTCCTCTGRACAGTTCTCTCACAGTGAGAAACAATAGGATTACAAGAGTGTTCTACGCTTTCTTCATTTGATCCAATTCAAAGTTGACAATTATTRTATGAGATGAAAATTAAGTGATTGAGTGACTAATCATAGCTGGTCTGAGAGAACTGACAAGGCTTCTCTCCTTTATGTACACAATGGTGTCTTTTTAAATGGCCCAAATTGTAGAATCTCTTCTCACTGTCAGTGCAGTGATAAGGCTTCTCTCAAGTGTGTATCAGTTTTTGTGTCTTTTCATTGCCCAATCTGGAGAAACATTTGCCACATTAAGAGCAGAAGTAAGGCTTCTCTCTTGTGTGTGTTCTCTGATGACCCTTTTAGCTCAGCTGTTAATAAAAAAATCTACAGTCACATCAGTGGTAAGGCTTCTCTCCTTCATGTTTACCTTGGTGTCTTTTTAACTGGGCCATTCGAGAGAAACTCTTTCCACAGTCAGAGCAGGAGAACTCTTTCCACAGTCAGAGCAGTGTAAGGCTTCTCTCCTGTGTGTGTTCTCTGATGAACTTTTAGGTCAGTTGATGTTGTGAAGCATTTTACACAATCAGAACAGGAGTAAGGCTTCACTCCTGTATGTATACGTGCATGTCTTCTTAGGTTTTCCAGTCGAGAGAAACTCTTTCCACAGTCAGAGCAGGAGTAAGGCTTCACTCCTGTATGTATACGTTCATGGGTTTTTAAGTGCCCAGTCGAGTGAAACTCTT
This sequence comes from Salvelinus sp. IW2-2015, assembly GCF_002910315.2. Lineage (NCBI taxonomy): Eukaryota > Metazoa > Chordata > Actinopteri > Salmoniformes > Salmonidae > Salvelinus > Salvelinus sp. IW2-2015. Next base: position 83,330 of record NW_019942570.1, on the reverse strand, counting down.
TCCACATTCAGAGCAGGAGTAAGAATTCACTCCTGTATGTATACGTTCATGTGTTTTTAAGTCACCCAGTCGAGAGAAACTCTTTCCACAGTTCAGCAGGAGTAAGGCTTCACTCCTGTATGTATGCGTTCGTGTGTTTTAAGTTGCCCAGTCGAGAGAAACTATTTCCACAGTCAGAGCAGAAGTAAGGTTTCACTCCTGTATGTATACGTGCATGTGTTTTTAAGTGGCCCAGTCGAAGAAACTCTTGTCACAGTCAGAGCAGGAGTAAGCTTCACTCCAGTATGTATACGTTCATGTGTTTTTAAGTCGCCTAGTCGAGAGAAACTCATTCCACAGACAGAGCAGGAGTAAGGCTTCACTCCTGTATGTATAAGTTCATGTGTTTTTAAGTTGCCCAGTCGAGAGAAACTCTTTCCACAGTCAGAGCAGTGTAGGGCTTACTTCTCCTGTGTGCATTCTCTGATGAACTGTCAGTGACCTTGATGTCGTGAATTTCTTCGCACAGTCAGTACAGGGATACAGATTCTCTCCAGTGTGTATTTTAAGGTGTTTTTTTAGCTTTGATAGAATTGGGAAAATCTCCTCACAATGTGGGCAGTGGTGAGACCTCTTAGCGCTGTGATCTTCCTGCTGTTGCTCTCTGGATGTAGAGAATGTCTCAACATGGTCTCCTGTGTGAACAACATCAGAAGAACCAGTCAGTTGGTGTGATATACCTATAACTTCATAACAGTAGGCTGTACAATACAGGGAATAAAGCTATTAGGACTGTCCCGACAAGAAAAAAATGATCCTGGTCAACCGAGTCTTTTCTTTCAACCAATCGAATTTTTACATTTGCAAACATATATTTTTCCATATATATGTGTTTGAATAAAATCAACTATATGTAGGGTACTGAGCTTGTCTGGTGCTTCAGCACTGCGATTTAAAATGAAGACACACAAAATACTCACGAGGGAGCCAGAGATCAATATAGCGTAACCAGAAGAAAATAAATCTGTTCTCGACTCTCCTCCTCCCGCTGCTGCGTTATGATTTTCGTGGAAGAGTTTTGTTTAATTTATAATAAAGTCTTCATATCTCAAATCAATGTCATGTGGTTAATCAAAATTATATCTAATTTAAAATGATACAATTCTAAAAGTAACTTCTATTGCCATTGTCAAAACTAGCTTACATAAAGCTAACAAATAAAAACATTGCAGCCTGCAGGTAGAAAATATCCAGAGGAAAAAAGATATCCTATGAATCAAATTGGCTACACATGGCCTGTCTGCAAGAAACTTGAAACATTGCATCAACTATTAATTTGGTCTGGCTTGTGCTAGCAAACTTGCAACATTGTATAAAATATTTRGGGCCCTCAGTTTCCCATGACAGCGAGCTCCAGACAGACAGACGTAGGGATATTTTGCGCAAAGGATAAGAAGTAATTAGGTAGGCCTGTTTTATGACGTTTCCACCGGATCAGAGCATGACAGTTTTGGTGGTTATCAAAAGGGAGAGAGCTGGACATTTTCAAATAGGCTACGTTGAGGAACTATTATCATTCTCAATGGATGTAGAAACAGACTTCACATACTTGCTGTTTGAGCTGAACATTTTTATATTTGAMAAACTCCACAGTGARGYTGAGTTAAGACAATCAGAAATAGRATCAGATCCCCAAATGGGCACATTTARAGGCCTACATTTACACAGAGGCCAGCTAGCCTATAGGACTACTTCAATGAGTAATCAGGTGTGTGTCCTTACTCAACATTGACAGGAGCACACTAAACAAAACACAATGAATAAATTGACAACTCCTAAATGGAATGAAATACACCAAAACTTCTCAAGTGTAGCCTAAGTTATACGCTCTGCAAACAATGTGTCCACTCCTACAATATATTGAATGCATTACCGTAACCAAACAAACATTGTAGATTAGAAATTATGGGAATTAACAGTAGGCTAAATGTACTGCTGGTGATAGTGGTGTGTCATCCCCTCTGCAATGGACGAGTCCACTCAGACAGGCAATGGACGAGTCCACTCAGACAGCAATGGACGAGTCCACACAGACTCATTTCATATCACCCTCCTCTCATTATCACAAGAGTTAGTAACTACACAGACTAATTTCAAAGAACTTTAAAACATGGCAGTTTGTCTACTTCACTTCTTTAGTCTACTCTCTGATCACTCCAGATAACCCAGTTGTTCAGGGATGTGTTGTCAGAATTACAGAATTCAACCTATCAATAGACTGGGTCATAACTTAAGGAGGTCTAATTTATAGATAGATAGAACCTGCTCTTACCAATCTCCTCCTCCTCTTCTTCATCTTTAATGATGACATTCAGCTCCAGTTTTGACTGCAGTCTTCCAGCTTCACTGATGCCATCTCTGGACCCTGCAGTGCAAACTGGGCTCCACTGTCACAATCAGGACCAGTGACTGTAGGTTTGGACTCATGTGGAAGGAGAGAAGAGGGCTGGGTTTGTCCTCACTGTTGATGTTACCGGCCTCAGACTTAATCTGAGTCGGCCTGTAGTAATAAAGACAAACGGACACAAAAGTTAGTCTTGACAGTTCTGGCACTTTATTCTCTAAAAAATATATTAGATCAGGTCGCTAAACATTGACAACAAACCATTTATTAATTTCCCATTAGACAAAGTGCACACCTTAAATTACACAACGTAAGTTCACATAACCTACAGCAGATTTCCTTAATTCACATAAATGACTCAAAAACCATTTAGTACAAGGTTGCAGTTGTTTAGGCAGCAATATTCACTATTTTCCTGAATAATCTAGATGGCGGGGTTAAAGACATTTACAAACCATAGCACCCAATTTGAAGAAGGCAATGCTCTGATAATTGGCTGATTGCTCCTAAACCATAGGAATCCCCACACAGTTGACTTCATCTCTATGGATGACGCAGACCGCTACTAAAATGGGTTACATAGAGGTGGAGTCTCTGTCTCTCCTCTCTGTCTCCGCCCTAACAATGGGAATTGTTATCCCAAAGGTGGAAGGCAGGGGACAAGCTTCGGTCCAAAACAGCTCATAGAAAAGCATTGGCCTTTTCCTCAGGATTTACACACACCAAGCCCCTCCCCTGCCTCTCACACCAGCAAAGTTGCAAGATCACCACAGTTCCTCTCTGGCAAGCGGTTTCAACTAGCTATTTACATTTGTGGTTTGGTCCAAAAGAATGGTTCATATGGACACCAAAACAGATTGAGACATTATTTTACTGTAATATGAAGTTACCTTTTCTATCAATACCCTTTTATGTCTCAACTACTCAGATTGAGAGCAGAGCTACACTACTAAAACCAGAGTATCAATGAACATTAATTCTGGAAAATGAATGCTAGTATTAGTACTGCTAGCAGTATTTTAGACAAATACTATTTATAATAGCGCTCTAGTCTGTTTTATAAATGTGCAATAAGCATAAAACACAATTATATAAAGTATTGGCAACTCGTTCTCATTTTGAGAAATAAGGTAGGCACTTGATTTTAACATCTGAATAAAGTGGACAGGCTAATATGCTTTTCAAACAGTTGGAGACTGTAGACAGAATGGTGTGTTCAAACAATTCAACGTTCTACCTTGTTAGCAAATAGATCCTTGTTGACTAAACTTGAAATAAAAAATAGCTGGCTACTCACTAGCACGTGGGCTTGAGAGATTGTTGATGAGACAGAAAATGAACACCGGTCTATAGGCTAATAATGCCTGCTACAATAAGTTAGTCAATTTTTAACAAAGGGTCATTTTCATAGACAGAATTGAAAGCCAGATCAGTGATTATTGCAACAACAAAAAAGCAGGTTAAACTATTTTGATAAAAATAATAAATTATTAGTGGGTGTTATGGTTGTGGATGGCTTATATTTAGCTTAGGTATAACTTCACAAGCCCTGAATTCATTAGATTATTGCTGACTTTTTTGAAATGCAGTGTATTCAACCTTTAATTTGTACAACGCTTATTTGGAGAAAAACAAAATGGAGATATATATGGTGAATCGCCTAGAAGTTTGAAAACTCAAGATAAAGCAGTATGATTTTTTTTGTCCGTATCGCTCAGCCCTAACAAAGTACTTTAGAGTAAAGTACAATACAGTACTTTATACTGTACCATACTCTGAACTGTTGTACTCTACTGTACTGATTTAAACTTTCTTTTTTCCCCTGTACTCTGCTGTAGTGCTTCTAATTGTGGAATTAGCTATGTTTCCAATAACTTGTCCAGAGATTTTTTTTGTCGCCATTTTGAAAAAGTTGAAATAGAAAATAGATCCAACAATTTCCCGCTCGGGTGTATTTCCATTTAACATCTTGTGTGGATAAACAACTGAACGTAATGACGCACCCCATACCTTCATTATGATTCAGCAGTCATCATTTCTTCAAAAGACACTGTTTCTATCCCCACTTGTCAGAATAAAGAAACTTTGACAAAAAAAATCCACCCGTCGAACTTTGGTCGAATGCATCTGGGTCAATGGAAACCTGCCTAATGAGGTCTGAGTGATTGTTTCAGATTGGTCCGGTCTAATGTTTGGGCCAAGTCAAAAAAAATACATTAAAAAGACATCGACGTCGGTCTGTGCTTACTGGGGTGTATCCTACAGTGTCGGCCTATACTTTATTTATGAATGTCCATCCATGGGTAGGCCTAGCGTTTGTAAAACAGCAGTTGCATTGGCTTTATTAGTCCTGGTTCCTGTGACTAATCATTTGTCTATTTAAGCTCTGAATAGGCCATCAGCTACCCAACTTTATCAGGAGTAACCCTGCATAGACTGACTGGGAAGTGATGTTTCACAGTCAAAGTCCTGCAATAAGAGCTAAGAAGCTAATATTTGTGTTAATTCTTGAAATTCGTTTTCTATTGGTGTCACCTGTTTCGTGGAGCACAATCTAACTCGTTTCATAAATTCATATAAGAATGCCCCAATCCAATGATGTGGTTTTGATTTCATTTTTTCTTCAAATAATTAACGTTATTGTAATTAATTGTAAATTAAGTAACAACAATACAACCATGTTTTGCGTTATTTTGTCCAAATATGACATTATTTCACTATTTTGTATCAGTTTATCACTTTCAAATAGGACTTTTATTTTGAGTGGAACCACAAAATCCACTATTGTGGCTAGCTTCAACATAGGTAGGTACCAGGCCGATGTCCAGCTGGAGGACGGAGATGTTGGCCACATTCAGATATAAATGTATTATGTAGACAAACATGCCTCTGATTCTAGAGAATCATGTCAGTTCTATTCAGAGGATTCTATTGCAACTTTCACAAACGTTTTTGTACTTAACATCCCCAGGCAAACCCACTGAGCTATATACGAACCAGCAAAGCCAACAATGTACGTGTTGTGGACCCTCGCCGTGTGCTTTTTTTTTTTTAAATCACGTTGTTCACTCACTCGGTTGACAAAAAACTTTTCCCAAACGTAATAATACATTGACTGGTTTGTTATCTAACATGTTATTACGTTATTTCGATATTAGACAGTTTAAAAATGCTATTACATACCTGTAGTAATAAGAGGAAAAGGACAGCACAGTTCTTGCGTTTTCTTTATTCTGAAGAATGGTGTGAGCCTACCCGGAACTTCCTGTTCCCCCCACTACCACAGTGCAACAGCGACATCTATTGGACTGATGGACTAACTACTGCTAAAGCATGTAGATTGTAAGTGATATTGATTAGCTAGACAAATAAAACTTGGTTTAAAAAACTAAAGCGGTGTCTGTTTTTAGTGTCTACGTTTCTAAACCCATTACATATTCATTATAGATGATCTCTGTGGAAGGCCAAGAAGACATCAAGAACCTCAGCCACCAGAGACACGGTCTGTTCACCCTGCTACCATCTATCAGGCTGAGACTGTATCAGGTGCATCAAAGCTGGGGCCAGAGAATGAAAGCACTTCTGTCTCCAGCCCACACGACTGTTAAACAGTCATGCTTGATTTGATGTAGAGAATATTGGTTACTAGCAACTTGCTTGTCCCAATGTATACTGGTGTCGTGACATGTATTGAGTAGAGAAATACAGATATATATTTATTTTGAATGCCTTGAATTAAACAAAAGTATTATATTTACTGTAAGCCCCCCCCCAAAACTACAATGATTCAGTAGATCAATAAAGTTACAGTTCTCTAGCAGGCTCCCGAATGGCACTGCGGTCTAAGGCACAGCATCTCAGTGCTAGAGGCGTCACTACAGACACCCTAGTTTAAATCCAGGCTGTATCAACCAACCGGCATGATTGGGAGTCCCATAGGGTGGCGCAAAATTGCCCAACATCGTCCGGGTTTGGCAGTGTAGGTCATCATTGTAAATAAGAATTTGTTCTTCACTGATTTGCCTAATTAAATAAAGTTTCAATTATAGGTCTCACAGCTGCTTATGCTGAGAGAATAGGTCAGACTTAGCTTTGTGATGCTCATTTAAACTTCCTGTCTTGTTCAGCTTCAGATAAACACTAAATATTTCACTTAAAATAAAAAAACAAATGTAATTCATTACACAAGAGAATTAGAGTTTTGATCAGTACAAATATTTTTCATGGGAAGATCAATTAAGCTGGCTTCAATGGAGCTGTCCAAACATATTCATCAATGACTCAAATAACAAATCTAGTTTTAAATAAAAATGTAATAAAACACATATACTTTTGTATGTGATGTACAGGCTATGTAGTAAAACATGTCTCCCCCCAAACTAATGGTAAAAACTGATAATCACACGATGTTTCAATAATGATATGTTGGATAAAGGAATAAAGACAGAACCCAATGTCAAGTTCAATAGCCTTGTTCATGCATTGTACAAATCCCTACACGCCGCGGAGTCCGGGGAACAGTCCGGCTAGTCGATTACCTATCAACTAGACTCGTAACATCATCCTTTTCAATAGAAAGTGCAAACATAACGGCAAATAACATTAAGTTCTTACAGTCAAGTCATAACAATTGAAAAAAGCATGACATTTTCTTTTTAATTCAGTTGTCATCTTCCTTTTTAATTTATTTTTATAAACAGAGGACAAGTTAACACAGTCTCTTGCTTACAGAGTAAGCCTGATCCGGTGGCTTGCACAGCCGACCCACCCGTGAGTAAGTATGGCTCTTGACAGGGGTAGGATTAGGGCCATGAGCTGGAGAGCTTGGTGGGGTAGAAGCCTCACCCTCAGTTGCTCATGTCTCAATTCTGCGCCCCTTACCCTTAGGCCTGGACTGTGATCCAGCTCATCTAGGTGAGTGTATGGCGTGTTCTGGTTTGTCTGCTCTGCTACGCGCAGATCCACACCATTGCGACGAATAGAGGAGCCACCAACATCCACCAGGTAAGAACGTGGTGCAATTCTCTGTAGGCACGTGCCCAGCCAACAAAGCCTGTGTGGTTTCCCCGCAGCGGTTTCATCCTTATCGTTTCACACACCTCCAGCACTGGTAGTCTCGAGCAGTCCGGTCGTAGAAGCACTAGCAAGCTGCTTTCTGTGACGCAGTTTCGTCCGTGACGCCAACCATGACGCAGGCTCAAGTAGCTTGTTAGCTACAGGGATGGTACTCTTCAGACGTCAGGACAGAAGCGTTGTGCTGGGCTGCTGTCCATGTTTTCGGTGGGTGTGTTTCCTCCACTGTAAGATTGCATTCCAATGGTCGTTGCTGTCGCGCAAGGCCTGGCTTAACAGTTTTTTTGCAATCTTGATAGCTGACTCTGCCTTGCCATTGCCTTTGGTGTTCTTGAGAGGAGGGTCACGTTGGTCAAAACTCCCATTCTGAGACGAAACGCTTGAACTGTGCAGGTGGAATTGTGGGCCATTGCCGTGATACCTTGTCAGGCTGACCTTGCCTTGCAAACTGCGCCTTTGCAGCGCTTTATGACCGTCTCTGCACACAAGTCAGGTATCAGTTCAATTTCCCAAAAGTCAGAGTAGTGATCAACAATGAGAAGATTGACCTTTTGTCTGTGGCTCAATAAGTCCATGCTGACGATTTGCCAGGCCCTTGTGGGCAGTTCGTGTGACATCATAGTTTCCTTTTGCTGTTCATGAGCGTACTCGTTGCATTGTGGTACAGTTGCTGACAAAGTCTTTAATTTTCTGCTTGCCATGTTTGGGCCAGTAAATGTTTCACGAGCTTGGCGGGTAGCATGCGTCACCTCCAACATGACTGGAGTGTATCTCCAAGTAAGCATTCTTGACGTTATGATTTGGGTAATCTAATGACCTTCTGACCTCTGAACAAAGACGCCATTTTGCACCACTGATCTCATCCTCGAAAAGGTCCAGTAATTCTCTCACTGTGAAAGGTGTCTCCTCTTTCGGGTATGGCCAACCTGCGAGAGCCATGGACTTCAATGACTGTAGGTGTTTGTCCTTGTCAGAGGTGTTGCCTGATCTGGGCTAGGCGGTGATCTGTGACGTTTTAAGTAGTCTGCCTGATTGATCTGTTGAATATCTTGTTGTTCCTGCTGTAGCGAACAGATTGGCCTGCCGCTAGAGACAGTGCCTCTGCCATGTACATTGTGCTGTTGCCCTGCTCAGTGTGTCGCTGATGTACATCTCTAGTTCTGGCTTGTAAATTACTTTCAGGCTGTAGTTTTGCAGAGTCAGGAGCATGCTTTGAAGCCTCTTGGGCGCGTTGAGGAGAGGTTTACTGAATATGGCAATGAGTGGTGCGGTCGTTTCAGCGGTGACCAGTCTCTCGACCATATAAGTAGTAATGGAATCGCTGGCAGGAGAAGACGATGCTGAGGCACTCTTTCTCAATTTGTGCATAGTTTTGTTCGGTGGGGTGAGCGCTCTCGAGGCAAACACAACGGGCTGGGCCTTCCTGCACAAGCAGCATC
>NW_019942570.1:60693-73525 GCF_002910315.2 Salvelinus sp. IW2-2015 | reverse complement strand
GATCCGTAGTTGGTTCAGTCAAAGATGTCGTGTGGCCATCGGCCTCATAACTTGTCCAGCTGGGCCTTCACAGCCACTTTCATTGCAATGGGCACATTGCGAGGAGCACACTGGACTGGAGTGATGCTCTCATCCACTTCAAAGTGTACCTCCCCAGGCACTGATTCAACGGGCATGTTGAATACATCGTCATATCTGCTGAGTAGTTGTTCTTTGGACAGGGGTCCATGCTGAACATGATCCACAAATGTGCAGGTCATTTGGTACAGTGAACTGCATCAGTCCCAGGCGTTCGCATGTAGAGCCTGAGAGAGAGAGGATTTTGACTGGTTTTCACAATCTTCAAACTCCAGCTGGTGTTTTGCGTCCCGAATAACACATTTCGGTCTCAAAGGTGCCCATGGAGCTCATTTAATCTCCTGAGTACAGCTTTAGTCTAGTATCGCGTGGCAATAGATGTGTGTTCAGGTGCCAGATTGATTTTGTCTTTGTAGCGTCAACGTTGCATGTAGCACCCGAATCCAGTTGACAGTGTTGATTGTTGTTGCTTGTTGTGTAATCGTAGTGTCACAAACCATTTCTTCCCTCTTGAGTGTACAGCCCCAATGGATTCATGCATGTAAATGTCACTTTCACTGTTCAGCTCTGAACATTGAGTAACATCATCAACACAGTGAATCTTGCCCTCACTCACCCTTCTTTTGCTTTTGAGACACACTTTTGCAAAGTGATTATTAGTTCCACAACAGTACACTTTAACTTGAAATAAAACCACTTTCTGTCAAAATTATAAATGTGTAATGTCTGAAAATGTAGCTAGCTAGACTATCTTATCCATATACATCGTGGRTGGACACGTCTCCCTTACAGATACCACGGTTGCCCTTAGTTTGAAGATGTAATCCGGAAACAGGTGTTTTCTCCATCTCCTTTGCTATCATACTCGAATTCCACTGATTTAAAACTCGGTCCTCCAGAAAGTGGAGAGCAACACTTATGCAGTTTTACTACGTGATACATTTTTTAACCCTTTCACACGTACCATCACACGGGTGTGATCGTTCTACAGTGGTCCCTGAAGTGTACGATCACACCCGTGTGATAAGAACACTTATTTAGAATGCTTATTTAGAACAGCCAGTTTCGAATGATGCAACAATCAGCATTTGAGCTGGCCACACTTTTTTCAGAAACTATTTACACAAACACAGTCCTTACAAAGTTATGTCCAGAATGTGAGCAGTTTATTTTTGGATGCAATGTTCAGATATTCACAGAAGTATCTATAGCAAAACACAATCATCCAAATGGGAAAAATGTAGGCTACGTTTGTCCTAGCGCTAACTGAGGAAAGATTGATGCAACACAAGCGGTCATATTTTTATAACTCTCGGCTGACATAAACTACAATATGAATTAGCTAATAGCAGTTACTATGTATAATTAATCACATCACGGGTGAGCTCACCATTGATCAAAAAAATTGAGTAAAACACTTTCTAGAATCGAAAGTAATCCGACGATGGGGAGTTTCAGTGCGCCGCCATGCTTGTTTTCCTCACAGAAACCAAAGATAATAATAGAAGACAAGATGAGTTTGGTCTGTTTATAGTATGCATGTTGAAGGGGTGTGTAGTCTACCATCGTTCACATCCCACCATTCACTTCCTGAAGTTCTCAAAAAAWTTGTGAACCCTCACTCACCTCATTTTGTTTTAGCATCTTTGATCCGACAGACGATTACGTGAAACCCAGAATGCATTGTATGTCAACAAACATGGCTACACACATAACTGGAATTAGCTTAGCTCATCATAATCAGTACAACCTTCAAAAAAGTATTTTACACACATATGTGCCCATTACAATCTATACAAGAATCGGAATGCATGATTTACCACCGGAACTTTAAAAATGTTAAGGCACTTACTTTGATAGAAATGCAGCCTGGATTTGAACCAGGGTGTCTGTAGTGATGCCTCTAGCACTGAGATGCTGTTCCTTAGACCGCTGCGCCACTTGGGAGTCATAAGGCCAGGGTAGCTTCAAAATACAACAAAAGCTAATACTTCTCTGACGCAATTAGCATTGTTTTACAGAGCTAATAGTCGAATGTAGCTAGCAACATAAACAMGATTGAAAATAACACCATAAAGGTTATGAAATGAGTAACGTTACCTCGCGTGTCCGCGGTTATAAGGAATATACACAAATGTATTATGCTCCATACATACAGTGAGCTGCAGTAGAAATGGTATAACACGACATACAGAAACTATTATATCGTAATAAGGCATTACTTTGATAGAAACACAGTCTGGATTTGAAYCTAGCTTCTTTGGGATAGGGGGCAGTATTTTCATGTCCGGATAAAAAGCGTGCCCAAAGTAAACTGCCTGTTACCTGGCCCAGAAGCTAGAATATGCATATAATTGGTAGAGTTAGGTAGAAAACACTCTAAAGTTTCTAAAACTGTTACATTTTTGTTTGTGAGTATAACAGAACTGATATGGCAGGCGAAACTCCGAGGACAAACCATCCTCCCCCCCAAAAAAATTCAGCTTACCACTATTTTCAATGGCTAGTACTATAATTATAAGCCCAAGTCCTCCCAGTTCCTAGGGCTTCCCCTAGATGTCAACAGTCTTTAGAACGAGTTTCAGGCTGGTTTTTGGAAAAATGACCCAGAAATTGTAGTTTTTCTAGGTGGCTCCCATTTTGGCTGTAGTGTTTCCAAGCGCGTGGAAGAAAGCGCGTTAGAACTTATTTGTCTCCGGTAATGAACATACTATTCTCCGTCTTAAATTTTATAGTTTATTTGCGTATTAGGATACCTAAGGTTTGATTATAAACGTTGTTTGACTTGTTTGGAAAAGTTTATTAGTAACGTTTGGGATTCATTTTGTATGCATTTTGATGGAGGGAAACCGTTGGATTATTGACTGAAGCACGCCAGCTAAACTGAGATTTTATGGATATTAAGAAGGACATTATCGAACAAAAGGACCATTTGTGATGTAACTGGGACCTTTTGGAGTGCCAACAGAAGAAAATCATCAAAGGTAAGGATTTTTTTATATTGCTATTTCTGACTTTCGTGTCGCACCTGCCTGGTTGAAATATGTTTTTCATGTGTTGGTATGCGGGGCGCTGTCCACAGATAATCGCATGGTTTGCTTTCGACGTAAAGCCTTTTTGAAATCTGACACGGCGGCTGTATTAACAACAAGTTAAGCTTTATTTTAAAGTATTACACTTGKGATTTTATGAAAGTAAAATATTTATAGTAATTTAATTTGAATTTGGCGCTCTGCAATTTCACCAGATGTTGTCGAGGTGTCCCGCTAGCGGCACGCCTTTCCCAAACAGGCTAGCTACATAAGCACGATTGAATAAAACGCCATAATGGTTATGAAATGAGTAACGCTACCTCGAGTGTCAGCGGTTATAAGGAAAATACACATAAATATTATGCTACAGTAGAAACGACATAGCACGACATGCACTTACTTTGATAGAAACACACACGTTTCCAAAGTTATTATTGGTAACGAAAACAACTATGACTGTGATGCAGGCAACAGACGGAAAATATGAACACGTGTATGCAGGACGGGAGATGAGCAATTGTCTGCAGACTTGAACTGCACAAACAATTGGGAAGTGCTTGCGGAATTTTGTTCCGGGGTCAGAAATGTCAAAAAAATTAATTGGTCCGCAAAAGTAAAAATGACTACTTTTAGGTGAATGAATGAGGCGGAACACACCTAATTTCAAACTGTTCTTAGAAAATAAAAAACTTGTTAAAAAATAATTAGAAATGGATAAGTTGGAAACTAAAAACAGGCTGCGTGCCTTGGTTTGAGGGCAGCGAGGATTAAACGTACTGTTGTGTAACAATCACATTCTGGAATGGAGAGAACGTTCTAACATCACGTGCATAAAAAACTCACGCTGGGGCGACCGTTAGAGATATTTCAAACTCACGCATGACAGAATTACCTACACATACTGACCAGCTCAAATATACAGAAGCGTGCTATATGGCAGACCAATCCGAACTCATCTCTCGGCATGTCCAGCCCGCTCATTATCTCAGCAAAACACGGCTAGCAGGAAGGTCACTGCCTTTTTCTGTGGCTAAACCAACTAGGGTCATAATTTTAACCATTTTATTCGTATTTACAGATGGCATACAAGTTTGTTATGAAGGCACATGAAAGTTCAAATGTTCCAGAAGGCATTTCTGCAAAAAACGCATTTTGATTCAATGAATGATGGAGCCGAGTTTGCCTTTTATTCCCCAAAATGTAATTTAAGGTAATCCAAAGCTTTTTACTATAATTCTTTATATCATTTATCTTTTCATAGTATAGTGTATTTTTATTAGGTTAGTCACATGATTCTTAATTGCCATACCTTTTGCGTCATCACTCTCAACCATACCATTTTTTAATTCCTCGTCAATTCAAGGGGATTTAACAGTTTTTACAGTAATTTTCTTAATGGGTGCATGCTTATTAGTAACTGGATTAAGCAATTTCATAAATATGTCAAGTGCAGCTTCTGGTTGCTCCTCATCACACAGCACAGACCAGCAAATATTCTTTACATCATCAACATATGAATCACTACAAAACCTATTGTATGACCTCTTATACACTATATTAGGCCCAGCCTTTGGAACTTTGGTTTTCCTAGATATGGTTACTATATTGTGATCACTACATCCTATGGATTTTGGATACTGCTGATTGGTTCAAACGCATTAAGAAGGAAAGAAATTCCACAAATTAACTTTCAACAAGGCACACATTAATTGAAATGAAATATGTATACTCTATATATTTTTTTTTTAAATCATTATTATTTTCATTAACCCTACCCACCCCTCCCCTAATTGGAGTAAACTAATGGACAACAGCTCTTAGGCTTATACACATTTTACAGACACAGTATATTTGACAATAGTTATAATTTGTTTGTTTTTAGTCCCACCGTTCAGCTTCATTCAACCCTTCCCATCTATCTCTGAACACCGTACAGTTTTGTTCTCTATTTGCCATATAGCATTCAACTGTGATGTTTCAGAACCAGAACCTTTCTATTCTCATAGATTCTACATATTGTACATTAAAGTTAAAAAATGTTGCTAAGAGTAATATTATATTATTGATCGATAGACGTTTTTAAATCATCCAGCTGTGCTATTTGCAGTGTTAGCTCCAGGTAAATGTTACAATTCTTCAGCCATTCCTGAACCTGAGACCAAAAACAAGCTACATATGGACAGTACCAAAACAAATGATCAAATGATTCTGTCTCTTCGCAGCAAAATCTGCAGAGCTGGGAGGATTGTATCCCTCGTATATATGACATTCTTTTGGTTGCAAGAATTTTGCATAATCATTTAAATTGAAAACTCGAAGTTTTGAATCCAGCGTCGTTTTGTGTATCAGTTCATAAACCATGTGCCACAAAATCAGTACATCGAACATCTCTTCCCAAATATTTTGCAATATACAGTATATGGCACAGCTGTCATTTTTTGGGGTCCTGAAATGAAACTGGTATACTTTTTTTATACTTTTTTTATTTATCACAATCTTCTTTAACTAATTTTGGTCTTTCATGTAGGGCCGAAAGACAAGTTCCTTACTTTTTCCCCCTTCCACTTGTCTCTTCTATTTTTGCAGTATTGCTGTAATTAGTTGGATGTCATTTTGAGTAGAGCACACATTTCCAAATACTTTTGTTAGCCTTATGTGTGACATAACTCCACCAGTCCTATTCATTTTTAAACATTTTTTCCCATTTCTTTTTTTTTATCAATTAGTATATTTGAGTTGAATCATAATATGTGTTGTAATATTTGTTCTGTGTTTTCTGGTGGATTAAAAAAGAAATTGCAACCAACTTTCTTTGGCTTGTTTTAAAAATAGCAATATTTTGGAGATTATTTCATTTTCAAATAACCGAAAGTCAGAAGTTGTAATCTGAATAAAGGGAAAAAGACCATAATTGTACATGGGGTGAGACATTCTTACTAATCTGCTAGACAAACAGTTCGAAAGTAACTTCCCAATAACTTCCCCCATGTCTCACTGTTATCTTTCTACCTTCCCAATACCTTCCTCCATGTCTCATATTCACTGTTATCTTTCTACCTTCCCAATACCTTCCTCCATGTCTCATATTCACTGTTATCTTTCTACCTTCCCAATACCTTCCTCCATGTCTCATATTCACTGTTATCTTTCTACCTTCCCAATACCTTCCCCCATGTCTCTGATTGCTTTGTCTGTATGTGTGTGAGATGTAGCCTAATGGTTTATTTTAAGTGTTCACTTTTCATTTAACTATCTCATAGACTAGGACCAAGAGGCACGGAGAGGCAGCCTTTAGTTATTATGCCCCCAGCCTCTGGAATATCCTGCCAGAGAACCTGAGGGGGGCCGACACTGTGGACATACAGAAAAGGGATGTTTTTCCTTAGGGTGCTTCTTAGTCATTAATTCTGTGTCATTATTTCATTTTTATCTTATGTTCGTTGTGTAGTAAATATTGTTTTTCAATCGTTTTTCCCTGTAAAGCACTTTGCATTGCTTTCCATGTCTAAAATGTGATAAATGTCTAAAACTGTATAAATGTCTAAAACTGTATAAATACAGTTTGATTTGAAGTCATTGAGATATTTTCTCTTCTGCTGAGAGAGCACCTTCCTGATGACGAGCGCTCTGTATATTGTTATATGGATGAAGCCTGAGCTAGCTTTAGAAAACCAATATATGTAGCTTGCATCATAGTATATCCCTCAGGCTACGTTCAGGTTTCCGCATCAACAGCCGAGTCGTAGGCTATTACCTGTTTCGTTGCATAAACAGTTTATTCTGAATGCTCAATTTGTAAGTCGCTCTGGATAAGAGCGTCTGCTAAATGACTTACATGTAAATGTAAATGTCTGTACAACATGACCTAAACGATTTCTGTTGCAAAGTGTTTTGCTACGGTGGGCACCAATGAATACACCCAACCTGTTTTGAGGAAGTGTACGTTATTGTCAGTCTTTCCACAATATTTGTTAGTCTCTCTTTCACACAAAATACCTTCCTGAGTGAAAATAGTTAACAGTAGATTAGAAAGAGAAAATGTTTGTTAATTGGCTATCATCAACTACATGAATACACAACATTATCATCAACAATATTAATACACAACAACATTATCATCAACTATATGAATACACATAACATCATCAACTATATGAATACACATAACATCATCAACTATATTAATACACATAACATTATCATCTTCCTTTCTCCTGTCCCATTTTCTCTAACTCTATATCCTCCCGTGTTCAATTGGTATACTGTAATTACTTCTCCACCATGGCCTATTTATTGCCTTACCTCCCTTATCTTACCTCATTTGCACACACTGTATATATACTTTTTTTCTACTGTATTATTGACTGTATGTTTTGTTGTGCCTGTTTTCCTTGCCTGACGCTGTTTTCCCCCGCTCTGACTCTGGTCCCTGTCTCCAGTTCCACGTCTCGTCAACTTGCTACTCTGTCCTGGATTTCCCACTCGATTACTCCCTTGGATTCCCCTCCGGACCTGCTTACCCTGTCCGACCCCTCTCGCTCCAGCCTCAGCCTCCGCACCTGGTTTCCTTCATCCCATCCGAACTTCCCTGGCCTGCACTCCCATCTTCCCCCTGTGTTTCAATAAATACCTTGGCTACTTCATCCCAGTCTCCTCGTCTGAGTCTGCTCTTGGGTTCCCCTGTTCCACTCTGTTTAACCCTCTTGAAGCTAGAGGGCAGTATTTTTATGTTTGGAAAAATAACGTTCCCAATGTAAGCTGCCTATTTCTCAGGCCCAGATGCTAGAATATGCATATAATTGACAGATTAGGATAGAAAACACTCTAAAGTTTCTAAAACTGTCAAAATATTGTCCGTGAGGGCCTCCCGGGTGGCGCAGTGGTCTAGGGCACTGCATCGTAGCGCAAGCTGTGCCACCAGAGACTCTGGGTTCGCGCCCAGGCTCTGTCGCAGCCGGCTGCGACCGGGAGGTCCGTGGGGCGACGCACAATTGGCCTAGCGTTGTCCGGGTTAGGGAGGGTTTGGCCGGTAGGGATATCCTTGTCTCATCGTGCACCAGCGACTCCTGTGGCGGGCCGGGCGCAGTGCACGCTAACCAAGGGGGCCAGGTGCACGGTGTTTCCTGACACATTGGTGCGGCTGGCTTCCGATTGGAGGCGCGCTGTGTTAAGAAGCAGTGCGGCTTGGTTGGGTTATGCTTCGGAGGACGCATGGCTTTCGACCTTCGTCTCTCCCGAGCTCATACGGGAGTTGTAGCGATGAGACAAGATAGTAATTACTAGCAATTGGATACCACGAAATTGGGAGAAAAGGGGGTAAAATTAAATAAATTAAAAAAAAATATATTGTCTGTGAGTATAATAGAACTGATTTTGCAGGCGAAAACCTGAGGAAATCCAACCCGGAAGTGCCTCTTATTTTGAAGAATCCCTGTTCCATTGCCTGCCTTTCCTCCATTTAAGAGATATCAAACAGATTCCTTTTCCTGTGGCTTCCTCAGGGTGTGAACAGTCTTTAGACATAGTTTCAAGCTTTTATTCTGAAAAATGAGCGAGATTTATCACATCGCGTCAGTGGACTGCCAGATGTCCTTCCATTAGTTCATGCGCGCGAAAGTGGTAGCTCAACATTTTCTTTCTGTCTTGTATTGAATAGTTTACCGTCCGGTTGAAATATTATCAATTGATTATGTTAAAAACAACCTGAGGATTGATATAAAAAAAGTTTGACATGTTTCTAAGAACTTTACGGATACTATTTGGAATTTTCGTCTGCCCTTCATGACCTGCCTGAGCCTGTGGATTACTGAACATAACGCGCCAACCAAATGGAGGTTTTTGGATATAAAAATTATCTTTATCAAACAAAAGGAACATTTATTGTGTAACTGGGAGTCTCGTAGTGCAAACATCCGAAGATTGTAATGTTTTGTCTAGTGATCGATAAACTCACACAAACGCTTGGATTGCTTTCGCTGTAAAGCATATTTTCAAAATCTGACACGACAGGTGGATTAACAACAAGCTAAGCTGTGTTTTGGTATATTGCACTTGTGATTTCATGAAATTTAATTTCTTTAGTAATTTTTAAAAATTTGGCACTCTGTAATTCAGCGGATGTTTACGAAAATGATCCCGCTAAAGGGATCTGTGCGCCAAGAGTTTTAACATAAGGACCGAATTGTGAATATTATAATGACAGAAATAGTGGATATCATAAGGACAATAGACGCTATTATAATGTGAATAGTAAATGCACGGTGAAAGCATTGTCCGGTAGGCAGCGACCATATTTACTTGACCTATCTTGTTTTCAGATGAGTCAAGACAAAGGAGATTATTGAGATGCACCCATAGTCCTGTTCTTTCAGCATCATACAGTACTAAAAACTATATAATGATTAGTGTGTGTGATCATCAAAGCTTACTTTTCAACTGAATAAGACCCATTTCCATGTACTGAACACAACCCATAATATGGTACTCCATTTACTGTACTGTCATATCTGATCAATTTAAAACTTTTAAACCTCTCTTCCTTCATCTGTTTGATTACCTTTATCAGTCAAATCTGTCACATGTACATTTCATTCAGTGGATTGACACAGGGACCACCTGACACAGGGACACTGACAGTCAACACAAAACAAAAACCCTGGATAGAGGGGCTCAGTGAATGTGGAGTGGAATGTTTACAGGTGGGTCAGTGTGTCAGAGGAGACTCTGTAGAAGGACAGAGTGCCGGCTGGCCAGTCCAGATACACTCCTACTCTGTGGGAGCTGGAGGAGGGGACATCTGTGGTAGTGTGATTATAATTGTGCCAGGCTGTGTAACTGTTGTCAGAGCAGTCCAGACTCCAGGACTTTAATCCAATAATACAGTCCTTACCCCCTACTCTCCTGCTGATTCCTTTATATGTCACGCCTATACCAGCCCCTCTCCCACTCCACTCCACCCTCTCTACTGTGTTTGGGTCCAGTGTGAGATCACAGGCATCTGATGGTTGAAACCAGACAATATTAGAAATCATCATTCACATTAGAATGTTAACTCACTTTTCCCTAATTCATTTGGAATTACCTGGATTTGATCTTCATCTAAGTCACAACAAACAGACATACACAGTGTGCTTAAACTAATAACACACCTATTCTTGTATGTTTCTTGTCTATATGAATAGATCAATTTAAACATTCACAGTGTAGGTTAGAAAAAGTTTGTGAACCCCCTAGGTTAATGACTTCTCCAAAAGCTAATTGAAGTCAGGAGTCAGCTAACCTGGAGTCCAATCAATGATACGAGATTGGAGATGTTGGTTAGAGCTGACTTGCCCTATAAAAAACACTCACACAATTTTGAGTTTGCTATTCACAAGAAGCATTGCCTGATGTGAGCTATGCCTTGAACAAAAGAGATCTCAGAAGACCTAATATTAAGAATTGTTGATTTGCATAAAGCTAGAAAGGGTTACAAAAGAATCTCTTAAAGCCTTGAAAAATTGTCTAAAAATTGAGAAGTTCAACACTGTTGCTACTCTCCTCTAGGAGTGGTCGTCCAGCAGAATGCTAATGAGGTTAAGAAGAATCCTAGCGTGTCAAGGTAAAGACTTACAAACTCTGGACATGCTAACATCTCTGTTGTCAATGATCAGTCAATCTGTAAAACACTAAATAAGAATAGTGTTTATGGGAGGACATCACGGAAGAACCACTGCTGTCAAAACAAACATTGCTGCACGTCTGAAGTTCGCAAAAGAGCACCTGGATGTTCACAGCTTTTGGCAAAATATTCTGTGGACAGATTAAACAAAAAGTGTTGTTTCGAAGGAACACACAACACTATGTGTGGAGAAAAAAAAGGCCAGCACAGCACAACCAATCAAAACCTCATCCAACTGTAAAGTATGGTGGAGGGAGCATCAGACATCCCAAGAATATTGCTGAACTGAAAAAGTTTTTGTAAAGAGGAACTGTCCCAAAATTCCTCTGACTGTTGTGCAGGTCTGATCCACAACTACAGAAAACGTTGGTTTGGGTTATTGCTGCCAAAGGAGGGTCAACCAGTTATTGAATCCACAAATGTTTCCCCACCCTGCACTGTGAATGTTTACACGGTATGTTCAATAAAGACATGAAAACATATAATTGTTTTGTGTCTTATTAGTTTAAGCAGATTGTCTATTGTTGTGACTTAGATGAAGATCAGATCAAATTTGATGACCAATTTATGCAGAAGTCCAGGTAATTCCAAAGGTTTCACAATACTTTTTCTTGTCACTGTAGATGTTTTAAGGTATCAAAAGGATAAGTTAAGGTAACTTGAATGATCATACTGTTGTACTGTACGGTAATATAAAAACACATTTATCCTATGAATTAAACACAAACACAGGCGAACACACACATTGTCAAAGCAACTCTTTCTACATTTGGTGTCCCTGATTTCTGCTTCTGTAAGACTACAGCTTAAATGTAATATGACCAGGAAGTAATGATGGTGGTCTTTCAATTTGACTTAGCTTGAATTAAGACTTATCTTAGTCATATTCTTCACAGCAGTTAACACTCACATTTTCTAAGCCCAGGTTTCATTGTGTTCTCTCCACCATGTTCATACTGTAGCGGTAAGCAGAAGAACAGCCAGTTTATTGAGCGATACACGTGAACTCACACACCACTCAGTCAGCAATATACTCCCGTGGGTTTCATAACCACGTCTGTATAACAATTAAATAATAAGACAGGAGACAGGAATCATTTATCTGGAATGTGATCATGTCAACACACACATGATATTCTGAGCCACAACTCCAATACACAACAAATACATAAGTAAATGGACACAAAACAAAACTCATAGAGGAATTGAAATGTTCAGTTATAGAAAGTAGGGCCATGGGATAGGTCAGAAAGGTCAGTATGTTGATAACTGGTTACAGAGGTGACATAACAAGCATAAGGTCCATTATAACACAGTGAAGTAGAGGTGGGAGCTAACAGCAGACATGGACAGTGAGACGGTGTGAGGAGGTCCATTATAACACAGTGAAGTAGAGGTGGGGGCTGAAAGCAGACATGGACAGTGAGACGGTGTGAGGAGGTCCATTATAACACAGTGAAGTAGAGGTGGGGGCTGAAGCAGACATGGACAGTGAGACGGTGTGAGGAGGTCCATTATAACACAGTGAAGTAGAGGTGGGAGCTGAAAGCAGACATGGACAGTGAGACGGTCCATTATAACACAGTGAAGTAGAGGTGGGAGCTGAAAGCAGAGACAATGAACAGTGAGACGGTGTGAGGGGTCCATTATAACACAGTGAAGTAGAGGTGGGAGCTGAAAGCAGACATGAACAGTGAGACGGTGTGAGGAGGTCAGGGGTGAAACACTAGATCAGGACAAGTAGACATGGCAGCGCTGGAAACAGACACAGAGACACATTCGATCATGGCTTAGACCTGACCTGAGACACCAAACAGAAGATGCCATAACAAAGTCCTGGCCAGTAGGCTGTATGGGATTTCCTTTCATCAAAACATGGAAATGAGGCATCTGTCAATAAAAAGTTACTTTAGAGCTTTAGTGAAAGGATGGAATGATTTAGTGTTACTATCATTTAGTGAAAAGATGGAATGACTTAATGTTACTACCATTTAGTGAAAAGATGGAATGACTTAATGTTACTACCATTTAGTGAAAGGATGGAATGATTTAGTGTTACTAA
>NW_019942570.1:44356-60668 GCF_002910315.2 Salvelinus sp. IW2-2015 | reverse complement strand
CATTTAGTGAAAGGATGGAATGACTTAATGTTACTACCATTTAGTGAAAGGATGGAATGATTTAGTGTTACTACCATCATAACAAACATAAAACATTTATAACTGCTGTTATTCTTATTATATTCTTCACAGCCATCAACACATTTTCACATAGAGTTGATCAGGCTGTTGATTGTGACCTGTGGAATGTTGTCCCACTCCTCTTCAATGGCTGTGTAAAGTTGCTGGATATAAGGTGGGAATTGAAACACGCTGTCATACACGTCTATCCAGAGCATCCCAAACATGCTCAATGGGTGACATGTCTGGTGAGTACTCAAACCATGGAAGAACTGGGTTTTTTTCAGCTTACAGGAATTGTGTACAGATCCTTGTGACATGTGGCGGKGCATTATCATGCTGAAACATGAGGTGATGGGTGAGGATGAATGGCACGACAATGGGATCTCATCACGGTATCTCTGCATTCAAATTGCCATCGATAAAATGCATTTGTGTTCGTTGTCCATAGCTTATGCCTGCCCATACCATAACCCCACCGCCACCATGGGTCACTCCATTCACAATGTTAACATCAGCAAACCGCTCGCACACATGACGCCATACACGTACGGTTTTTAGGCCGATTGGACGTACTGCCAAATTCTCTAAAACAACGTTCTTGGCGGCATAGAGAAATGAACATTCAATTCTCTAGCAACATCTCTGTTGGACATTCCTGCAGTCATCATGCCCATTAAAGGCTCCCTCAAAACTTCAGACATCTCTGGCATTGTGTTATGTGACAAAACTGCACATTTTACAGTGGCCTTTTAATTGTCCCCAGTACAATGTGTACCTTTGTATTGATCATGCTGTTTAATCAGCTTCTTGACATGCCACACCTGTCAGGATTATCTTGGCAAAGGAGAAATGTATAGAACGTTTCTGGGATCTTTTATTTCAGCTCATGAAACATGGGACCAACACTTTACATGTTGCCTTTATATYTTTATTCAGKGTATTTACAGGAATAAACTGGCCCAAACTGGTGTGTGTGTGTGTCTGGGTGTRTGTGTGTGTCAAATCAAAATGTATTTGTCAAATGCTCCGAAAACAACAGGTGTAATTACAAGCCSTTAATCAACAATGCAGTTAAGAAAAATAAATGTTAAGTCTCTTTTTTGTAAAGTAACAAATAATTAAAGAGCAGCAGTAAAATAACAATAGCGAGGCTATATGCAGGGTGTATCGGTACAGAGTCAATGTGCGGGGGCACCGGTTAGTCGAGGTAATTGAGGTAATATGTACATGTAGGTAGAGTTAAAGTGACTATGCATAGTTAATAAACAGAGAGTAGCAGCTGTGTAAAAGAGGGGGGGGGGAGAGTGCAAATAGTCTGGGTAGCCATATGATTAGCTGTTCAGGAGTCTTATGGCTTGGGGGTAGAAGCTGTTAAGAAATCTTTTAGACTGAGCATTTGCCATACCAGGCAGTGATGCAACCAGTCAGGATGCTCTCGATGGTGCAGCTGTAGAACTTTCTGAGGATTTGAGGACCCATGCCAAATCGTTTCAGTCTCCTGAGGGGTAATATGCTTTGTCAGGGCCTCTTCACGACTGTCTTGGTGTTTTTGGACCATTCTAGTTTGTTGGTGATGTGGACGCCAAGGAACATGAAGCTCTCAACCTGCTCCACTACAGCCCCGTTGATGAGAATGGAGGCGTGCCTCGATCCTCCTTACTCCTGTAGTTCCACAATCCTCCTCCTTTCTTGATTTCTACGTATAAGAGGGGAGAGCTTGTTGTCACTGGCAAACCTTAACACGGACCAGGTCTTCTGACCTCCACTCCTCATCTAGGCGTCATCATCGTTGTCGGTGAGATCAGGCCTACCTAGTTGTGTCATCAGCAACTTAATGATGGTGTGGACTTGTGCTGCCATGCAGTCAAGAGTGAACAGGGAGTACAGGAGGGGACTGAGCACGCACCCGCATGGCCCCGGTGTTGAGGATCAGCGTGGCGGATGTGTTGTTCGTATACCTCACTTACACTGGAGGGCAGAGGGAGGATCCAGTTGCAGAGGGAGGTGTTTATCCCAGAGTCTTAGCTTAGTGATGAGCTTTGAGGGCACTATGGTGTTGACGCTGAGCTCTAGTCAATGAATAGTATTCTCACATAGGTGTTCCTTTTGTCCAGGTGAGAAAGGGCAGTGTGGAGTGTAATAGAGATTGCATCATCTGTGGATCTGTTGGGTTTGGTCAGCGCATGCTTGGAGTACACGTCTGGTAATCCATCTGGCCCTGAGGCCTGTGTGAATGTTGACCTGTTTAAAGGTTTTACTTACCTACGGAGAGCGTGATCACCACAGTCATCCAAACAGCTGATGCTCTCAGTGTGTGTGTGTGTCCAGTATGTGTGTGTATGTCCAGTGTGTGTGCGTGTCCAGTGTGTGTATGTGCAGTGTGTGTGTGTGTGAGTGTGAGTGTCCAGTGTGTGTGGACGTGCATTAAAATAAATATAAACAAACAAAAATTTGACCAACTGGGGACATTTTGTTGGTCCCACGAGGTCAAATGCAATTTCTACGGGGTTTAGGGTAAGGTTATACTTAGTGTTAGGGTTAGAATTGAGTTTTAGGGTAAGCTGCTAGGGTTAGGGCTAAGGTTAGAATTAAGGTAAGAGTACAGGCTAGGGTTAAGGTTATGATTAGGGTAGGAGTACAGGTTAGGGTTAAGGTTCAAGGGTTAGGGAAAATAGGATTTTGGGACGGAATGTTTGTGTCCCCACCAATGTTAGCTGTTACCGACTGTGTTGTGTGTGTGGTGTGTTTGTGTTCCCGATGTAGTGTTGGTTTCGTAGCCTGATGAGCCATGCACCAGTACATGGACCCTCGTACTGTGTGACTCCCATTTGGTGTGTTGAGTGTTTGTGTGCCACTTGATGTTCCATGTCTCCGTCACTGTTGTTTGCTTCCAATCGCAGTGACTGCCTAGTCAGTCCAGCGACCCAAACGTACTCCTTTACTTTCTGGCATAAATGGTGTGAGTGTACCCTTAATGATTCAGTGGGGTCTGTGTCCCCTCAATACTCATGTGTTTATCAATGATGTGTTTTCGAGAAGAGTTATCTGGTGTGTTAGAGTAGAATAGTTTGTGTGTGTCCGCCCTAAAAGATTGGTCGTGCAATTTTCCAAGTGAATGTCTTGGTAAGGGGTAGATCTTGGAAGAATTTGTTGTATATATACATAGTTTGTTAGTGGTAGTCAGTATATGATGTGTGTTATGTGGTAGTTGTGTGGTGTGTGGATAGTAATGTTGTGTGGGTGTGTTGCTTGTGTGTGTTGTTCTGTGTGCTTGTGTTTGTTTGGTGTGAATGTGTGATGTTTGTGGGTGTCTGCAATCTTGAACCCCGTTCTCCTTCTCATCAAGCCTGTATTCCCTTCACAGATCAACCATGAAAAGTATGGCGTACCCACACCACCGAAGTGGTTAAAAGTACTACTCCCACCTATTACTCCATAGTTCTTTTATTATTTACCAGGAATAAAGACACTGGATCACATGCACCGGTTGTTTACTCACTGTATTACAATGATGTCCATAAATTCCTAAGTTCTACAATACATAAAAAAACAACGTTCTAGATTAAGAGTATCGGTAAATTCATCATGTGATTGACACACTGGGCCGTACCTCAATTATTACCTGTGTACTTGTACACAGATAAATCTTCTGAAAAACAGGATTGAATTACTCACAACAAGCAAAACACTATACATCAACCCAAAAGAACACCACAGCAACCTCGACACAGGAAACAGAGGTGTCAGTCACACAAAACTAAACCCTGGATAGAGCGTGTTCCCGGTCTCGGTGAAAGTGGTGTGGAATGTGTAAAGGTGGGTCCAGTGTGTCAGAGGAAGACTCTGTAGAAGGACAGAGTGCCGGCTGGCCAGCCCAGACCACTCCTACTCTGTGGGAGTTGGAGGAGAGGACATCTATGGTAGTGGGATCATGATTGTGCCTGCATAGTAACTGTTCTCAGAGCAGTACAGACTCCAGGACTTGTCATTCCATCCAAGCCCACAGTCCTTACCCCTTCCTCTCCTGCTGATCCTTTATATGTCACTCCTATAACAGCCTCTTTCCCACTCCACTCTGCCTCCCAGTAACAGCGCCCAGTCAGACCCTCTCTACACAACACCTGTTCCCAGTCTTGAAATCTCTCTGGGTGATCAGGATAACCGGATTGCCTCCTGTCTCCTACGTGTCACCTTTCTGTTCTCCTCAGACAGAGAGAGGAGTCTGTTTACTGTGTTTGGGTCCAGTGTGAGATCACAGGCATCTGATGGATGAAACCAGACGCAATATTAGGAATCATYATCATTCACTTTTCACTAATTAATTTAATGTAGATGTTTCTAGGTATCAAAGGAGAAGTTAAGGTAACTTGAGACTTGTTGAATGATCAAATGTTATACTGTATGGTAATCTAAAACACACTTATTCCCATTAATTACACACACATATTCATCATGAACACACACATTTCTAATGTAAAACGAACACATACACAGACACGCAACTCTTTCTAAACTCTGGTGTCCCTGATTTCTGCTTCTGTAGAACTACAGCGTAAATCTAATATGACCAAGTAAGTAATGATGGTGGTCTTTGACTTATCTTGAATTAAGACTTATTCTTAGTCATATTTATAGATCGGCAGGTAAGGGTGCTCTCGAGCGGCTAGATGTTCTTTACCATTTGGCCATCAGATTTGCCACCAATGCTCCTTATAGGACACATCACTGCACTCTATACTCCTATGTAAACTGGTCATCTCTGTATACCCGTCGCAAGACCCACTGGTTGATGCTTATTTATAAAACCCTCTCAGGCCTCACACCCCCTATCTGACAGACAGTGCCTTGCAAAAGTATTCACCCCTCTTGGCGTTTTTCCTATTTTGTTGCATTTCAACCTGTTTAATTAAATAGATTTTTATTTGGATTTCATGTAATGGACATACACAAAATAGTCCAAAATGAAATGGAAAAAAATACTTGTGCATTCACCCCCTTTGCTATGAAACCAATAAATAAGATCTGGTGCAACCAATTACCTTCAGAAGTCACATAATTAGTTAAATAAAGTCCACCTGTGTGCAATCTAAGTGTCACTTGATCTGTCACATGATCTCAGTATATATATATACATCTGTTATGAAAGGCCCCAGAGTCTACAACATCACTAAGCAAGGGGCACCACCAAGCACTATGAAGACCAAGGAGCTCTCCAAACAGGTCAGGGACATAATTGTGTAGAAGTACAGATCAGGGTTGGGTCCTAAAAAAAGATTCTACACTTTGAACATCCCACGGAGCAACATTAAATCCATTATTWAAAAAATTGAAAGAATATGGCACCACAACAAAYCTGCCAAGACAGGGCCGCCCACCAAAACTCACAGACCAGGCAAGGAGGGCATTAATAATCAGAGAGGCAACAAAGAGACTAAAGATAACCCTGAAGGGGCTGCAAAGCTCCACAGCGGAGATTGGAGTATCTGTCCATAGGACCACTTTAAGCCGTACACTCCACAGAGCTGGGCTTTACAGAAGAGTTTCCAGAAATAGCCATTGCTTAAAGAAAGAAATAAGCAAACACATTTGGTGTTCGCCAAAAGGCATGTGGGAGACTCACCAAACATATGAAAAAAGGTACTCTGGTCAGATAAGACTAAAATAGAGTTTTTTGGCCATCGAGGAAAACGCCATGTCTGGCGCAAACCCAACACCTCTCATCACCCCAAGAACAACATCCCCACAATGAAGCATGGTGGTGGCAGCATCATGCTGTGGGGATGTTTTTCATCGGCAGGGACTGGGAAACTGGTCAGAATTGAAGGAATGATGGATGGCACCACCAATAAATAACTAAAATCTTGAGGGAAACCTGTTTCAGTCTTCCAGAGATTTGAGACTGGGACGGAGGTTCATCTTCCAGCAGGACAATGACCCTAGGCATACTACTAAAGCAACACTCGAGGGGTTTAAGGGGAAACATTTAAATGTCTTGGAATGGCCTAGTCAAAGCCCAGATCTCAATCCAATTGAGAATCTGTGGTGTGACTTAAAGACTGCTGTACACCAGCGGAACCCATCTAACTTGAAGGAGCTGGAGCAGTTTTGCCTTGAAGAATGGGCAAAAATCCCAGTGGCTAAATGTGCCAAGCTTACCCCAAGAGACATGCAGCTGTAATTGCTGCAAAAGGTGTCTCTACAAAGTATTGACTTTGGGGGGGTGAATAGTTAAGCACACTTAAGTTTTGTTTTCTTGTCTTATTTCTTGTTTCACCMMAAAAAATATTTTGCATCTTCAAAGTGGTAGGCATGTTGTGTAAATCAAATGATACAAACCCCCCAAAAATCAATTTTAATTCCAGGTTGTAAGGCAACAAAGTAGGAAAAATGCCAAGAGGGTGAATACTTTCGCAAGCCACTGTCT
The DNA here is from genome assembly GCF_002910315.2 of Salvelinus sp. IW2-2015. Lineage (NCBI taxonomy): Eukaryota > Metazoa > Chordata > Actinopteri > Salmoniformes > Salmonidae > Salvelinus > Salvelinus sp. IW2-2015. The sequence goes on along the minus strand of NW_019942570.1, from coordinate 54,181 downwards.
CTGCTGCAGCCCTCATCCTCTACATACAACACCTGTTCTGCCAGTCACATTCTGTTAAAGGTCCCCAAAGCACACACATCCCTGGGTCGCACGTCTTTTCAGTTTCGTGCAGCAGCGAACTCTCGTCGTGATGTGTTTGTCCTATATTTAATTGTATTTGTTTTTATTTTTATACCAGCCCGTCCCCGAGAGGTTTTTCCTTTTGGTAGGTCGTCATTGTAAATGACAATTTGTTCTTAACTGACTTTCCTAGTTAATAAGGTTCAATAAAAATAAATATTCTTCACAGCAGTCAATACTCACTTTTCTAAGCCCTGGTTTCATTGTGACTCTCTCAACATGTTCACACACTGTAGCGGTAAGCAGAAGAACAGACAGTCATTGAGTGATACACGTGAACTCAACACTCACACACAACACACACACCCACAACACCAACACACACACACACACACACACACACACACCACAACACACACACACACACACCCACACACCACACACACACACACAACACACACACACACACACACACACACACTAATATAACTTTGTCAAGTGGTGGTAAGAATGTTTGTCTTAACTAGACTGATAACTCAAACATGTCTGATAGAATTGACATAAATCTTCTACATATTGAGTTTCTCCAGTCTGCAGTGTGGATCCTCCAGTCCAGCAGAGAGCAGTCTGACTCTGAGTCTCTGGGTGATTGTAGTCATCCAGCTCTCTCAGGTGTGAGGGATTTGACTTCAGAGCTGAGACCAGAGAAGCACAGCCTTCCTCTGTGACTAGACCATGACAGCCTGCAAAGAGTAAAATCATATTAAAAACACACTGCTATCTTTTAGTGGTGAAAATAGCGGCAGTATATTTTTTCAACATATTCAGATATACAGTGGGAAGAAAGTATGTGACACTACCTTGATTTCTGCATAAATTGGTCATAATTTGATCTGATCTTCATCTAAGTCACAAATAGACAAACACAGTCTGCTTAAACTAATAAGAACACAACTTATGCATTTTCATGTCTTAATTGAACACACCGTGTAAACATTACAGTGAGGGTGGGAAGGTATGTGAACCTTGGATTTATAACTGGTTGCCTCTTTTGGCAGCAATAACTCAACAAATGTTTTCTGTAAAGGTGGATCAGACCTGCACAACGGGTTTGGGTTGTTGTCCTGTTGCATCACCAACTTCTGTTGAGCTTCAATTGGTGGACAGATAGCCTTACATTCTTCTGCAAAATGTCTTGATAAACTTGGGAATTCATTTTTCCATTGATTAGCAAGCTGTCCAGGCCTGAGGCAGCAAAGCAGCCAAACAATGATGCTCCTCCACCATACTTAAAGTTGGGATTAGGTTTTGATGTTGGTGTGCTGTGTCCTTTTATCTCCACCATAGTGTTGTGTGTTCCTTAAGCAGCTCACTTTAGTTTAATCTGTCCAGAGAATATTTTGCCAGTAGTGCTGTGGAACATCCAGGTGCTCTTTTGTGAACTTCAGACGTGCAGCGATGTTTGTTTTGGACAGCAATGGCTTCTTCCGTGGTGTCCTCCCATGAACMCAATTCTTGTTTAGTGTTTTACGTATATTGTAGACTCGTCAACAGAGATGTTAGCATGATCAGAGATTTCTGTAAGTCTTTAGCTGACACTCTAGGATTCTTCTTAACCTCATTGAGCATTCTGCACTGTGCTCTTGCAGTCATCTTTGCAGGACGGCCACTCTTAGGGAAAGTAGCAACAGTGCTGAACATTCTCCATTTATAGACAATTTGTCTTACCGTGGACTGATGAACATCAAGGCTTTTAGCGATACTTTTGTAACCCTTTCCAGCTTTATTCAAGTGTTGGATTCGACAGTTTTAACATTGAGATGTTAAAGACATGATAGATCAGACGCATCGTATATTAAGGAGATCTGTAGAAAGACAGAGTGGCTGTGGAATGTGCTGGGTGAACGGGAGGAGCTCAAAGGATTGCTATAGGGGAGGCAGATGGACATCTATGGACTAGAAGGAAGGGTTGAGGTCAGATCCCCTGAAGGGAGTAATAAAGGTTTACTASCCTTTTCYTGTGGAACCATAAGATGTAAGGATTGGAGAGAAGGAGGATTGTCTTATATATCGGGATGGGGGTAGTGTTGGGTTGTTTGAATACAGCTGTACAGAACCTTAAGGAAGAATTCAACTTGGTTAAAGCTTCTCTAGTGTCTGTGAGTCATTTACTCAGAAAAATAAGAACCTAACACAAGTCAACAATTCTCAAGGCAGCTCTAACCAACATCTCCAATCTCGTCTCATTGATTGGACTCCAGGTTAGCTGACTCCTAACTCCAATTAGCTTTTGGTGAAGTCATTWGCCTAGGGGTTCACATACTTTTTCCAACCTACACTGTGAATGTTTAAATGATGTATTCAATATAGACAAGAAAAATGCAATAATTTGTGTGTTATTAGTTTAAGCAGACTGTGTTTGTCTATTGTTGTGACTTAGATGAAGATCAGATCAAATTGTATGATGAATTTATGCAGAAGTGTGTTATATTAGTTTAAGTCAGACTGTGTTTGTCTTATATATGTTTGCTGACTAGATGAAGATCAGATCAAATATTGGTATGGATGAATTTATGCAGAAAATCAGGTAAATTCCAAAGGTTGCACGAATTAACTTTTTCTTGCTACATGTATATCAGTTTCCTGAAACCTAGCCTCAATATCTATTACAAAATATGAATGTATAATTATTAGAAATGACATAATTATCAAAGTATTGCTTAGTAAGCTAGAGAAACAAGCTAATAAAAAAGATGACAAATAGTCCCTTTTTCAGTTTAAGCACGCAGACGCACCCAACGACGAGTTTAAAAAATACAACCGACAGAGATAGAATGGTATTCGTTAGATATATAGAATAATGAAGAATTTCCAAAATACTGTCACTCTCTACCCAAGCTTCATGTTATTTCTATTGTGACTATAATGAATGGCTTATACACATTTTAAAAATTTGAACACACCATCTATACTCGTCAGGAGTTTTTTGTTCTCTATTTTTAGATCGCAAGTATGTTTGTTTGCATGTGAAACGATAGACAAGTCTATAATGTCATGAATTCAATTTGAATGAGGTAATTCAATTTATCATATACATGAATACCAATTTCACAAACATGCAACCAAACTCAAGTACTTGGAAAACATAATGCTACTGCCGTCAGAAACTCCGGGAGAGTCTCGGGAGCATCCTATAGCCCACCCCAACACACTGATAAGAGCATACAGCTAGCAAATAGCTTCACAAGTAAATGTAGGCATCTCAAATTATCATAAAATACACACTAGACACCGAGAGTCGTAAGACAAACAGAGTGGAAAGAACAGATCTTGTGAATAAACCCATCATTCTGTTTTTTAAAATGTTTTTAACAGGGAAGACACAATATGTAAACATATTATAAGATTAAGGGCTCTAACAACGTTACAGCAGATATTATAAAAAACCACTAATAAGCAGGTCCTTTCTTTCTAAATGTCTCAAGAGGGATATTTCTCCTTCGCTATTACACACCAACTCAGCACTACTCACAATTCGAAGAACGTAAAACGTATAGACGATCATGTGTGGATCTCTACGCCACCATATCGCCTCAAGTAATAGAGACAATCTTGCAATCAGGAGTGAAGTCCTGGCATTATACATAGTGTCATTGACTGTGCTATAATGGAGGGGCATGAGGACTGCAGATGGAGTTAGGGTTCGCCATGGGCGATATTGGAGAATTGGCAAATGTCCGAGACTGGCAAGAATCAGCCTTATATTCGAGGAGTAAGCGAGACTATCCAGAGGAAGGAGAGCAGTGTAAGCGAGACTTAGCAGCCTGTGAACCTATGTCACTCACAAATCGACTAGAGATGGTCGATACCAAGCCAAGCCCGTATAGATCGCACCACTATCTCACTCATCAGACCACAGACGATTCTGTGATAAATACATTAGCAACCACGCCAGAACATATGCACAGAGCTGCGGATGACGAAGAGACACAAGTATTCGTGATTGTGATGTCACTCAAGACCAAACTGCCTAATTTCAGATTTTCTAAGCGTTTTTCAGCGACACAAGTAAATCGATTAAGATTACGAGACCTACGCGCCACCGACATCGCTATATGGCTAACCATCCGCTCAATGCAGTTTAGTACCAGGCAATTTGCTCAGGCATATTTGCTGCGAGAGAGCAAGAGGAGACTGCTATGAAGCAGTTCAGTAGCGGACTTTCGTAGCTCAAAGTATATGTTTATAAATGTTGTTCTCACGACGCTTCCCATACTCCTCAATCGGAAATTCCATTCCGATGACACGAGGAAAATCATATTTACCAACAGTCGCACTCATATGCATGGATACCCAAAAAGCCTTCGAGTTTCGAAATGTGCATACCTTGAGAGTTACGCAAAGGAACCAGTAGGGTCATAGTGATCGACAAATAGGAAAGTGTATGCTTCAACTAAACTTCGATCAACTGCAGTAGCAAACCAGTTTTTGTCGTACAGGACGCGTGGGAGTGACTTTCAAGTCGAGGGTAGATCTCTCATTTATTCGAGTGTACGAGAAATACTGAAGATCAATATCAACACACTCCGATGACCTCGTTAAAACTCAATAAGAGCAGAGACGGTTGGACAGGAGAATTCGAATTAGAACAGAGTTAGGTTCTTAATGGGATCACACGTGCCTCGAGAACTTTAACGCAGTCTTTTTGAGAATAGAGCTTGACTGTCTTACAGATTAAGCATACAATTTGAGGACAGGGTTGAGGATCTAGAGTGATACGCTATACAAATACAAAAGTGCAGTGAAATATGGCGCTCTAATATATACACTACATTTCGCTGTCGTTTAACACAGAAACGGAGACGAAAATTGTTATCATATATTATACACTTTATCTGCTCTACTCTCTCGGAGCTTGTATGTCTGTGCTCTATTCACAATCTTCTTTCGCGCTGTCAACCTGGGTGTCATTCCACTTTCTATGTCCTAGTACATGACCAATTCTCTCTATGTTCTGAGGTACTAAGAATGTCCTCCTGTCCGTCTAACCCGAAAGTGTCCCACTACCAAACGACGTGCGGAGACTCCGCTCGATAAATCGGTTCTTAGACAAGTCTAAAAAGTGACATTCTGACCAAAGTAAGTCTCCTACAGAAGATCGCAATAAAAGCGAATATAGAGTCCTAGCTAGTATGTTATACTACGTCATCGGAAACTAGTAACGTAACACGCAATTCACTGAGATGATTTTCTTCACACAACACTATATTACACCGAATATAAAAACATGACCCAGAGAAACATATGATACTCGGGTTAAACAAAAGGATATTGGATATGGACGATGGTGCAATGGTCCGATGGTCCATGCCCCGTTGTGAACGCGCGACAAAAGAGAGTGTACTCCCCGTTTTTGTGGGGTTTTCTATATATGGGCTGGGGGGTATTGTAGCATTGCCAATCCGAGAATTCCATTCAAAACTGATGACTACAGACAGCCCAGGGAAGACGTAGGGCAGGTGTCGTTTTCTTCATAGCATTCACTGTCCGCCTTAAAGACAGACTCCAGAATGCAGGAGGTAAAAATTTCCTTGACAATCATGACCCTGTCATGAAAAGATGCTGTAGAATATTGTTCTGTACCACTCAGAGACAAAATTCCAAACGGCTATGAAACTAGAAAGTGTTTTCTATCCAGTTAATATGTATTTCAAATTAACATAATATGCTATTGTACGATGCAAGAATTTAGCACGAGGCAAGTTTAATTTGGGAGACCCAATAGTGCTAATGCGGAACAGCACCCCCTATAAGTTCCAAGAAGTTTTTAATGTAGTCATTGTGTGCAAGGAATATGGGGCCAAATACTAACTTTGACCATTTTAATATCCCTTTAAGTGAATTTGTCCCTAATGATTATTACCTCTTCAACGGGAGAACTGATACATGAAGTGCTTTCGTTTCTAAACGGTGAAACAGATATGTATGAAAATAACCTCAAATAAAAAGTGACATTTTGTACTGTCGCCTAATATGAAACAATCTCAAATCCAAAATGCTGGAGCATAGCGCCTAATTTTAAAACTGTAAGCTTCATTGTCCAAACACATATGGTGTGGACTGGTAACACATGTGGATCTGGTGAACAGTTATCACTTGTTGACAGCTACAGGAATACTGACCTCAGGGTCTCCAGTTTACAGTGGGGATTCCCCAGTCCAGCAGAGAGCACTTTCACTCCTGAATCCTTCAGGTCATTGTTACTCCAGATCCAGCTCTCTCAGGTGTGAGGGGTTTGACTTCAGAGCTGAGACCAGAGAAGTACAGCTTCTCTATGACTCACAGGCCTGACAGCCTGCAAAGAGTAAAATAATTTAAAACCACACTGCTATTTTTGATGGTGAAAATAGTGGCAGTATATTTTTTCTATTAGTGGTCCTGTAACCTGCCATATATATTAATACATGAATGTATCATGATTAAAAATGACAAATTATCTAAATATTGGTTTGTAGAGAGAAAAAATGTATAGTACAATATGTGAGAGACAGACCAGACCAGTTTTAAAAAAGCAGTATCCGTCAAAAGACAGACAGTGAGGTATCAGATTTAGATTGTATTGAGTATACAGTCTACCTATATCTATTTTGACAGTGAAGCAACATTTTCAATTTGGCTCTATACTCCAGCATTTTAGAATTTGAGATCAAATGTTTTCATATAGAGGTGACATTGATGCATTTGCAGTTGTTTTGGGTGTGTTTTGGTGTGTTTTTCCCAATAGTAACTGAATGGTGGATGATGACTGGAGCAATTACATTTCTAAATGAGTAGATAACATGTTTTGAAACATACTAAAAATAATCCTGATTCCATGATTAAGAAAAACCATGAATGAATCATGAATAATGAGTGAGAGTTACAGAGTTACAGAGGTAACAATAAAAGATGCTAATGTCAACATCTACTCGCTCCTCCCCTTCGGCATTGCCGTATACTAACCACCGGTCCTGGGATCCATCATTACGTACACACTGGCATCCATCATTACGTGCACTGCAGATCATTATGAGACTCACCCGGACTCCATTACCTTCCTGATTACCTCCCCTTTATCTGTCACTCCTTGGGTTCCTTCTCTGTTGGTATTGTCCTGTGTTCAGGCATTATCGCCACTGTTATGTCTCGTTTCACGTTTGTTGTTTTACTAAAACATTTCACCTGCACTGCTTCTCGACTCACAGCGTCAACGTTAGAGCTAACCTCTCACCATTACCTGAAATTAAAGGTGCCATTCTGTACTGTCGCTACAAATGAACAATCCAAAATTCTGGAGCATGTATGATCTTCATGCCTTTTTAACTTTTTCTTTCATCATTATTCACAATTAATTTCAAATGGTGAAACAGATATGTATGAATACCCTCAAATAAAAGGTGACATTCTGTAATGTCGTCTAATATGAAACATTCCATCTTAAATCCAAAATGCTGGAGCATAGCGCCAAATTTAAAACTGTAAGCTTCACTGTTCAAACACATATGGTGTGGACTATGTGTGTCTGTGTAAATACATCTGGATCAAGTGAACAGTTATCACTTGTCGACTAACTACAGGAATACTGACCTCAGGGTCTCCAGTTTACAGTGGGGACTCTCCAGTACAGCAAGAGAGAAGTTTCACTCCTGAATCCTTCAGGTCATTGTTACTCCGTCAGCTCTCTCAGCAGTGAGGGTTTGACTTCAGAGCTGAGACCAGAGAAGCACAGCCTTTCCTCTGTGACTAGACAGCCTGACAGCTGCAAAGAGTAAAATCATTTCAAATTACACTGATATTCTGTGGTGTGAAATACAGTGGCAGTATATGTTTCCACATTTTCAGATATATATGGCAGGTTTAATGACATATCATTATTAGAAAAGGCAAATTATCAAAAGTATTGCTTGTAGAGAGAAACAATATAAAGTACCAATACTTGAGTAGACTGACCAACCCAGTTTATAATAAAGCAGAATCAGTCAAAAGACAGACAGTGAAGTATCAGATGTAGATTGTATTGAGTACACAGTCCACACAATATACAATTTAGACAGTGAAGCCAACATTTAAAATTTGTCTATAATCCAGCAATTTTTAGATTTGAGATGAAATGTTTCATATCAGGTGACATTAAAGCATTTGCAGTTTATTTTGGTTGGTTTATGTTTTGCCCAAGTATAACTGAATGGCGGATGATGACTGGAGTAATTTTCCTTCAAAATGAGTAGATAACATGTTTCTAAATAACTACAAAATGTATCCTGATGATGCCATGATCAGAAAATCAACGAATGAATCATTATAATAATGACTGAGAAAGTTACAGAGGCTACAATAAAACATGCTAACCTCTCACCATTACCAATAACAGGAGAGGTCGGCATTTTGGGTGTATGATCTTCATGCTTTAACTTTTTCATTCATCATTATTCACAATTAATTTCTAAATGGTGAAACAGATATGTCTGAATACCCTCATAAAAGGTGACATTCTGTACTGTCGCCTAATATGAAACATTCATCTTAAATCCAAAATGCTGGAGCATAGCCCAAATTTAAAACTGTAAGCTTCACTGTCCAAACACATATGGTGTGGACTATGTGGCGCTGGTAAATACATGTGGATCAAGTGAACAGTTATCACTTGTCGACCAACTACAGGAATACTGACTCAGAGTCTCCAGTTTACAGTGGGGACTCTCCAGTCCAGCAGAGAGGAGCTTCACTCCTGAATCCTTCAGATCATTGTTACTCAGATCCAGCTCTCTCAGGTATGAGGGACTGAGCTGAGACTGAGGAACTTCAGGTGTGCTAGCAGCGTGTCTGAGAGTACTACAGACAGTTGTATTCATGTTCCTAGCCTCTACAGACTGTGCACATGGGTTGACCTCGAGCTGAGACCAGAGAAGCACAGCCTTCTTATGGACAGACAGCCTGACAGCTGCAAGAGTAAAATATTTCAAAACACTGCTATTCTTTGGTGGTGAAAAAAGTGCAGTATTTTTTCCACATTTTCAGAATATCATTGTCCTGAACCTGTCATAATATTCAATAATAATGTATCATTATTAAAAATGACTAATGATCAAAGTACTGCTTGTAGAGAGAAAAATGTATAGTACAAATATTTGATTAGACTGACAAGACCAGTTTAAAAAGCAGTATCCGTCAAAGACAGACAGTGGGGTATCAGATTATATTGTATTGAGTATACAGTCCACACCATCTATTTTGACAGTGAAGCCAACATTTTAATGTGACTCTGTACTCCAGCATTTTAGATTTAGATCAAATATTTATATGACGTGACATTGATGCTTTGCAGTTTATTTTGGTTGTGTTTTGTTTTTGCCACATAGTAATGAATGGTGGATGATGACTGGACTAATTTTACTTCTAACTATGAGTAGATAATGTTTCTAAACTACTAAATTCATCCTGATGCCATGATTAAGTAAATCATGAATGAATATGAATAAAATGAGTAAGAAAGTTAGAGGCTACAAAAAAACCTGCTAACCTCTCACTATTACCAACAACAGAGAGGTTGGCTTTTTGGGTGTATGATCTTTATACCTTTTTTACTTTTTCATTCATCATTATTCACAATTCATTTATAAAGGTGAAAACAGATATGTATGAAATACCTCAAATAAAAGGTGACATTCTGTACTGTCGCCTAATATGAAACATTCCATCTTAAATCCAAAATGCTGGAAGCATGCG
>NW_019942570.1:35949-44331 GCF_002910315.2 Salvelinus sp. IW2-2015 | reverse complement strand
CATCCAGGTAATCTCCAAAGGGTTCACATACTTTTTCTTGCCACTGTATCAGTTTCCTGAAACCTGCATAATTTTCAAAAATGAATGTATCATTATTAGAAATGACATATTATCAAAAGTATTGCTTGTAGAGAGAAAAATTATAAAAGTACAAATATTTCAGTAGAGACCAGACCGAGTTTCAAAAAAGCAGACGTGAGGTATTAGAGTTTATATTGTATGAAGTATATTCGTCCACAACATATGTATTTTGACATGAAGCTAACTTTTAAATTTGACTCTATACTCCAGCATTTTGGTATTTTAGATCATGTTTCATGTGAAGTGACAGTATATAATGTCATCTTAAATTTGAGGGTATTTCTCATACATATCCATATCACACAACCAAAATCAGCTTAATGTAGGTCATTGTGTGCAAGGAATATGGGGCCAAATACTACACTTTGACCATTTTAATATCCCTTTAAGTGAATTTGTCCTAATGATTATTACCTCTTCAAACGGAAGAACTAGATACATGAAGTGCTTTCGTTTCTAAACGGTGAAACAGATATGTATGAAAATAACCTCAAATAAAAAGTGACATTTTGTATCTGTCGCCTAATATGAAACAATCTCAAATCCAAAATGCTGGAGCATAGCGCCTAATTTTAAAACTGTAAGCTTCATTGTTCAAACACATATGGTGTGGACTGGTAACACATGTGGATCTGGTGAACAGTTATCACTTGTTGACAGCTACAGGAATACTGACCTCAGGGTCTCCAGTTTACAGTGGGGATTCCCCAGTCCAGCAGAGAGCAGGCTTCACTCCTGAATCCTTCAGGTCATTGTTACTCACGATCCAGCTCTCTCAGGTGTGAGGGGTTTGACTTCAGAGCTGAGACAGAGAAGTACAGCTTCCTCTATGACTCCACAGCCTGACAGCCTGCAAAGAGTAAAATAATTTTAAAACCACACTGCTATTCTTTTGATGGTGAAAATAGTGGCAGTATATTTTTTCTATTAGTGTCCTGTACCTGCCATATATATTAATACATGAATGTATATGATTAAAATGACAAATTATCTAAATATTGTTTGTAGAGAGAAAAAATGTATAGTACAATATGTGAGAAGACAGACCAGACCAGTTTTAAAAAAGCAGTAACCGTCAAAAGACAGACAGTGAGGTTATCAGATTTAGATTGTATTGAGTATACAGTCTAACACTATATCTATTTTGACAGTGAAGCAACATTTTCAATTTGGCTCTATACTCCAGCATTTTAGATTTGAGATCAAATGTTTCATATGAGGTGACATTGATGCATTTGCAGTTTGTTTTGGGTGTGTTTTGGGTGTGTTTTTTCCCAATAGTAACTGAATGGTGGATGATGACTGGAGCAATTACATTTCTAAATGAGTAGATAACATGTTTTGAAACACTACTAAAATAATCCTGATTCCATGATTAAGAAAACCATGAATGAATCATGAATAATGAGTGAGAGTTACAGAGTTACAGAGGCTACAATAAAAGATGCTAATGTCACATCTACTGCGCTCCTCCCCTTCGGCATTGCCGTATACTAAACCACCGGTCCTGGATCCATCATTACGTACACCTGGCATCCATCATTACGTGCACTGGCAGATCATTATGAGACTCACCCGGACTCCATTACCTTCCTGATTACCTCCCTTTATCTGTCACTCCCTTGGGTTCCTTCCTCTGTTGGTATTGTCCTGTGTTCAGGCATTATCGCCACTGTTATGTTCTCGTTTTCACGTTTGTTGTTTTACTAAAACATTTCACCTGCACCTGCTTCTCGACTCACAGCGTCAACGTTAGAGCTAACCTCTCACCATTACCCTGAAATTAAAGGTGCCATTCTGTACGTCGCCTACAAATGAACAATCCAAAATTCTGGAGCATGTATGATCTTCATGCCTTTTTAACTTTTTCTTTCATCATTATTCACAATTAATTTCTAAATGGTGAAACAGATATGTATGAATACCCTCAAATAAAAGGTGACATTCTGTAATGTCGTCTAATATGAAACATTCCATCTTAAAATCCAAAATGCTGGAGCATAGCGCCAAATTCAAAACTGTAAGCTTCACTGTTCAAACACATATGGTGTGGACTATGTGTGTCTGGTAAATACATCTGGATCAAGTGAACAGTTATCACTTGTCGACTAACTACAGGAATACTGACCTCAGGGTCTCCAGTTTACAGTGGGGACTCTTCCAGTACAGCAGAGAGAAGTTTCACTCCTGAATCCTTCAGGTCATTGTTACTCAGGTCCAGCTCTCTCAGCAGTGAGGGTTTGACTTCAGAGCTGAGACCAGAGAAGCACAGCCTTTCCTCTGTGACTAGACAGCCTGACAGCCTGCAAAGAGTAAAAATCATTTCAAATTACACTGATATTCGTGGTGGTGAAAATACAGTGGCAGTATAAATGTTTCCACATTTTCAGATATATATGGCAGGTTTAATGACATATCATTATTAGAAAAGGCAAATTATCAAAAGTATTGCTTGTAGAGAGAAATATAAAGTACCAATACTTGAGTAGACTGACCAACCCAGTTTATACTAAAGCAGAATCAGTCAAAAGACAGACAGTGAAGTATCAGATGTAGTTGTATTGAGTACACAGTCCACAAAATATACATTTAGACAGTGAAGCCAACATTTAAAATTTGCTCTATATCCAGCATTTTTAGATTTGAGATGAAATGTTTCATATCAAGGTGACATTAAAGCATTTGCAGTTTATTTTGGTTGGTTTATGTTTTGCCCAACTATAACTGAATGGCGGATGATGACTGGAGTAATTTTCCTTCAAAATGAGTAGATAACATGTTTCTAAATACTACAAAATGTATCCTGATGATGCCATGATCAAGAAAATCCGAATGAATCATTATAATAATGACTGAGAAAGTTACAGAGGCTACAATAAACATGCTAACCTCTCACCATTACCAATAACAGGAGAGGTCGGCATTTTGGGTGTATGATCTTCATGCCTTTAACTTTTTCATTCATCATTATTCACAATTAATTTCTAAATGGTGAAACAGATATGTCTGAATACCCTCATAAAAGGTGACATTCTGTACTGTCGCCTAATATGAAACATTCCATCTTAAATCCAAAATGCTGGAGCATAGCGCCAAATTTAAAACTGTAAGCTTCACTGTCCAAACACATATGGTGTGGACTATGTGCGCCTGGTAAATAACATGTGGATCAAGTGAAAGTTATCACTTGTCGACCAACTACAGGAATACTGACCTCAGAGTCTCCAGTTTACAGTGGGGACTCTCCAGTCCAGCAGAGAGGAGCTTCACTCCTGAATCCTTCAGATCATTGTTATCAGATCCAGCTCTCTCAGGTATGGGAACTGAGCTGAGAACTGAGGGCAACACTTCACAGGATGTGTCTGTGAGTTTACAGCCAGTGAGTCTGCCAAAACAGAAGATACAATGACAGACAGGTTGTTTCAATGTTACGCTTAGCTTTCATGCTTACACTGTAACCTGTGCACAAATATGTGTTGGGTTTGACCTCAGAGCTGAGACCAGAGAAGCACAGCCTTCTTATGTAACCGACAGCTGACAGATACAGAGAGTAAAATCATTTCAAATTACACTGCATTCTTTGGTGGTGAAATAACAGTGCAGTATTTTTTCCACTTTAGATATATCTATATGTCCTGAAACCTGTCATATTTTCAATAAATAAATGTATCATTATTAAAATGACAAATGATCAAAGTACTGCTTGTAGAGAGAAAAATGTAATAGTACACAATAATTTGATTAGACTGACAAGCACCAGTTTAAAAAGCAGTAATCACGTCAAAGACAGACAGTGGGTATCAGATTAGATTGTATTGAGTATACGTCCACACCATCTATTTGACAGTGAAGCCAAATTTTTAAATGTGACTCTGTACTCCAGCATTTTAGATTTGAGATCAAATTTTTATATGAGTGACATTGATCGTTGCAGTTTATTTTGGTTGTGTTTTGGTTATGTTTTGCACAATAGTAACTGAATGGTGGATGATGACTGGAGTATTTTACTTCTAAAATGAGTAGATAATGTGTTTCTAAACATTACTAAATTCATCCTGATGCCATGATTAAGTAATCATGAATGAATCATGAATAATAATGAGTAGAAAGTTAGAGGCTACAAAAAACCTGCTAACCTCTCACTATTACCAAAACAGGAGAGGTCTGGCTTTTTGGGTGTATGATCTTTATACCTTTTAACTTTTTCATTCATCATTATTCACAATTAATTTATAAACGGTGAAAACAGATATGTATGAATACCCTCAATAAAAGGTGACATTCTGTACTGTCGCCTAATATGAAACATTCCATCTTAAATCCAAAATGCTGGAGCATAGCGCCAAATTTAAAACTGTAAGCTTCACTGTCCAAACAATATGATGTGGACTATGTGCGCCTGGTAAACACGTGTGGATCTGGTGAACAGTTATCACTTGTTGACCAACTACAGGAATACTGACCTCAGAGTCTCCATGTTAACAGTGGGATTCCCAGTCCAGCAGAGAGAGCTTCACTCCTGAATCCTTCAGGTCATTGTTACTCAGATCCAGCTCTCTCAGGTGTGAGGGGTTTCCTCAGAGCTGAGACAGAGAGTACAGCCTTCCTCTGTGACTCCACAGCCTGACAGCCTGACAGAGAGACCATCATGACTTACAAACACACTGACATTTCTTAGGACTAGGCCCCTTTTTTCTCAATTTCCACCAGAATAACATATCCAAAGTACTGCCTGTTGCTCAGGCCCTGAAGCCAGGAAAAGCATATACTTGTTACCATTGGGGGAAAAAACACTTTGAAGGTTGTAGAAATGTTAAAATAATGTAGGAAGATAACAAAATATAATGGTAGGAGAAAATCCAAAGAAGAAACCACCTGGAAATGTTTTTTTTTGTAGAGACAATGCTCTTCCAATGGCAAGTATAAGGGCATACTCAATTCTATCTCCCAGGATGCAATTTCCATGGCTTCCACAGGGTGTCAGCAGTCTATGTTCATGGTTTCAGGCTTGTAACTTCCAAAATGAATAAGAAATATAAGTTTTAGTCCTGGGACACAGTCCTGGAAATTCGTGTTCGCCATGAAGACAAGACGCACCTGCTAAAATCGGTTTCCTATTGAACATACTTCTTTCCGTAAGAAAATATTATAGTTTGATTACATTTTAGGGTATCTGAGGAGTTAATAGAAACCTATTTTTATTGTTGAAACAAATTTTAGGGGTAGATTTTCGAATCTTTCTCTGCATGTTGAACGAGTGATTACTCAAATCGATGGCGCCAACTAAACAGACTTTTTGGGAAACAAAGAAGGATTTTATCTAACAAAACGACACTACATGTTATAGCTGGGACCCTTTGGATGACAAATCAGAGGAAGATAATAATGACTGAGAAAGTTACAGAGGCTACAATAAAACATGCTAACCTCTCACCATTACCAATAACAGGAGAGGTCGGCATTTTGGGTGTAGGATCTTCATGTCTTTTACACTTTTCTGCTATTCATCAACAGACTGTTTCTTGTGACTTAATGAAGCAACAATTGTATGATGATTTCATGCAATCAGTAATTCAAGGGTTCAATACTTTCTTGCACGTATAGTTTCTGAACTCATACTTAAAGAATGTACATTATACAAATGCTACAAAATTGCTTAAAGAAAAAGCATTTAGTAGACAGAAGTACCATTTCTAAGGACGTGAGTTAGTTTTATAACCTCAACCAGTATTCGACATTGAATACTAAATACCAATCCAGTTGATAATCATGTTCATGACGTGAAGTATATATGTCATCTAAATGATATTCATACACCATTTCAAAAAGCTAATGAGTATGTGTGCAGGATAGGCCAATACACATACCATTTATATCCCTTAAGTAATTTCCTATGATCTATATCTAGGAACTGACAGTGCTTCGTTAAACGGACAATTACTGAAACATATCTCAAATAAAGTGACATTTGTCTGTCGCCTAATAAACATCTCAAATCCAAAATGCTGGAGCATAGCACCATAATTTAAAACTGTAAGCTTCACTGTCCAACACATATGGTGTGACTATGTGTGCAACATCGTGGATCAATGGTGAACAGTTATCACTTCTGACAGCTACAGGAATACTGACCTCAGAGTCTCCAGTTTACAGTGGGATTCTCCAGTCCATTCAGAGAGCAGCTTCACTCCTGAATCCTTCAGGTCATTGTTACTCAGATCCAGAACTCTCACGGTGTGAGGGGTTTGACCTCAGAGCTGAGACCAAGAGAAGCACAGCCTTCCTCTGTGACTAGACAGCCTGACAGCCTGCAAAGAGTAAAATAATTTTAAAACCACACTGCTATTCTTTGAAGGTGAAAACAGTGGGCCAGGATATTTTTTCCACATTTTCAAAATCAGTGTCCTGTAACCTGTCATAATTTCTTAATAGATGAATGTATCATTATTAAAAATGACTAATGATCAAAGTACTGCTTGTAGAGAGAAAAATGTATAGTACAAATATTTGATTAGACTGACAAGACCAGTTTAAAAAGCAGTATCCGTCAAAGACAGACAGTGGGGTATCAGATTTAGATTGTATTGAGTATACAGTCCACACCATTCTATTTGACAGTGAAGCCAAACATTTAAATGTGACTCTGTACTCCAGCATTTTAGATTTAAGATCAAATATTTCATATGACGTGACATTGATGCATTTGCCAGTTTATTTTGGTTGGTTTTGCCATTAGTACTGAATGGTGGATGATGACTGGACTAATTTTACTTCTAACTTAGTAGATAACATGTTTCTAAATACTACTAATTCATCCTGATGCCATGATTAAGTAAATCATGAAATGACAAAAAGATTGAGTAAGAAAGTTAGAGGCTACAAAAAAACCTGCTAACCTCTCACTATTACACACCACAGAAGCAGGGTTGGCTTTTTTGGGTGTTGATCTTTATACCTTTTTTACTTTTTTCATTCATCATTATTCACCAATTTCATTTATAAACGGTGAAAACGATATGTATGAATAACCTCAAATAAAAGGTGACATTCTGTACTTTTTCGCCCTATATGTGAATCTTTCCAAATTTAAAACTGTAAGCTTCACTGTCCAAACAAATATGATGTGGACTATGTGCGCCTGGTAAACACGTGTGGATCTGGTGAACAGTTATCACTTGTTGACCAACTACAGGAATACTGACCTCAGAGTCTCCAGTTTACAATGGGGATTTCCCAGTCCAGCAGAGAGAAGCTTCACTCCTGAATCCTTCAGGTCATTGTTACTCAGATCCAGCTCTCTCAGGTGTGAGGGGTTTGACCTCAGAGCTGAGACCAGAGAAGTACAGCCTTCCTCTGTGACTCCACAGCCTGACAGCCTGACAGAGAGACCATCATGACTTYACAAACACACTGACATTTCTTAGGACTAGGCCCCTTTTTTCTCAATTTCCACCAGAATAACATATCCAAAGTAAACTGCCTGTTGCTCAGGCCCTGAAGCCAGGAAAAGCATATACTTGTTACCATTGGGGGAAAAAACACTTTGAAGGTTGTAGAAATGTTAAAATAATGTAGGAGAATATAACAAAAWAGATATGGTAGGAGAAAATCCAAAGAAGAACCACCTGGAAATGTTTTTTTTTTGTAGAGACAATGCTCTTCCAATGGCAAGTATAAGGGCATACTCAATTCTATCTCCCAGGATGCAATTTCCATGGCTTCCACAGGGTGTCAGCAGTCTATGTTCATGGTTTCAGGCTTGTAACTTCCAAAATGAATAAGAAATATAAGTTTTAGTCCTGGGACACAGTCCTGGAAATTCGTGTTCGCCATGAAGACAAGACGCACCTGCTAAAATCGGTTTCCTATTGAACATACTTCTTTCCGTAAGAAATATTATAGTTTGATTACATTTTAGGGTATCTGAGGAGTTAATAGAAACCTATTTTGATTGTTGAAACAAATTTTAGGGGTAGATTTTCKGAATCTTTCTCTGCATGTTGAACGAGTGGATTACTCAAATCGATGGCGCCAACTAAACAGACTTTTTGGGAAACAAAGAAGGATTTTATCTAACAAAACGACACTACATGTTATAGCTGGGACCCTTTGGATGACAAATCAGAGGAAGATAATAATGACTGAGAAAGTTACAGAGGCTACAATAAAACATGCAGCTTTTAGATTTAAGATCAAATATTCATATGACGTGACATTGATGCATTTGCAGTTTATTTTGGTTGTGTTTTCCCATTAGTAACTGAATGGTGGATGATGACTGCTAATTTTACTTCTAACTTA